>NC_060138.1:515197891-515500629 GCF_021461385.2 Schistocerca piceifrons
AAACTGTCAAATTACAATAACACACAAAACCAACTTCGGACCATTCACAAGCAGATGGCGAATGCGACTTGCCTCCCTTACGTTAATAATTGCAGAGGTGCAAGTATTGCATCATACCCTGGCGTCCGTTGCAGGGAGGCGCCGCAGGCTAAGCGTGCGATCCATGACTGGACTAATTATTAATTTATTCCCGAACATACTTTATTATTAAATTTGTTTCATATATATTTGTCAGCGATTTGAGACACTCTTGTTCGATTGGGGTCCCGTCTACGTAATTCTGATGCCCGATGAAATGTATCTCTGTTATTTTGAGTGTAACAGTAATCAGAAACTATTCATCTTCGTGTTTCGGCGAACTCCGACCCTGCAATGACTATAAAAGAATTCAGAGTATCTGCTCCAGCAAATTTACTGCAACTTCCTGCGCTCTTCACAGTGTCGTTAATGATTCGGTATGGCAAGAGAAATTTTAAGTAAAATGGTTGACACGAAGTTTCACTTTCACAATTACATGTTTATTACATAAAACCTGACACAAAACTGACAACTCAAACACCATAACAAAACTGACACCCTCACAACCGTTACAAAACTGGTACCCCCATGGCTGACTGACCACTGTTTATATATCGTTTCTATAATTACAAATGACGTCATCCATTATTACAGACGTAAAATTTAAGGGTTGCAATCAAAACTTTGTTGGACTTTGCTACCTGTTAGTAAAGTATTAAGTATTAATTTGCTTCTCCCACGCTGCAACATTGTCTTACTTGGTTCTTAGTTTTTTGAGTACTGAAATTCACAAAATATGTCCTCTAATAATGCGTTTTACAAAATCGCACATATCATGAGAGTTATTAGCTGGAAGTGTTGCTAACATATAATTTAGTTCTTTACATAAATACAAACGTAAAGCTAATTTCACGTATGGTGAAAAGTATCATGGAACTACAAAATGAGAATTGTTAATGATTTGCGTTCAACTAACGATCAGTAACATTAGAACGAGAGGAGAGCTGTTTTTGCCGTCGGTAAAACTGAAATGAAATTAATGAGAGTATAATAAACTGAGTTATAAAATGACCAGAAAAAAGAAATAAGAATGGCACAAAATTTATACAAGCCTGTAAATGGGTCAGTCTGACACCTGAGGTCAACATTTCATCGTACTTATCCTAAGGATCATAGATTGGTGCGTTTCACGGGAACACTCGTTTTCTGTACTAGATATTGCCTGTCTTGAACTTGAACGTAAGCTAGGCACGAAGGTTGTGATAGCATCCTTCCGACAGATAGCCTAGGACCGTTTTGGTTTAACTGATGGCAATGGCAACAGCTATTTGGCTAAAAGTTAAATAAAACTAAATGGGCCGGATCATGAAGAAAACGGAACTCATACGACGTGATAAACGCTAGAAAAATGAAAAACGATGTCCTGTGGAAAGATAAAATGCTGTGAGACGTGGATTACTCCACACGAAGAATATTTCTTGACCAGCAGATTTGTCCTTCGGTGAGTTATTCGTGAGTTCGTTCTAGCAAAAAAGGTGGTGGTAGTATGCACGCAGAGGCGACTACAAATTAGAAGTGCACGCAGAATAACGGGATCCGTAGATGTAAAGTCAGCAAGGCAAGCGTGGGGAGAGCGCTAGTGGCGGGGGCTGTGGGCAGGAAATGGACGGAAAATGTCGATTTCTGGAGGGGAAGTGTTAATTCTAAACTGGAGATTATGCTCTTATTTTTTGTAATATTAAGTGTAGCGTCTCCATGCCCATACCTGCACGGTGATTATCCAAAAACATCTAAAATCACCTCTGCTTTGCGTCCGCAGCTCGTGGTCTAGTGACGCCGGTACGGTAACTCAGCGTGTTCGGTCAGAGGGTTAGCTGCCCTCTGTAATAAAAAAAACTGAGATAATGGATCAACTACAAACTGAAACGGGTGTCTTGCGACGTCCGCACCGAGCAGATACAACGAACAAAAACGAACAAAATGAGACTACAAAAAAAAAAGTGGCTATCGTTGTTGCCTCTGGATCACGGGGTCCCGGGTTCAATTCCCGGGCGGGTTGGGGATTTTTTCTTGCTCGGGGAGTGGGTGTACGTGTTGTCCTCCTCCTCCTCCTCATCATCATCATCATCATCATCATTTGTGATAGTGGCTAGATTGGACTGCGTAAAATATTGGAGTGTGAAAAGATTGGGACTTGGTACGGGCGATGATGACCGCGCAGTTGAGCGCCCCACAAAACCAAACCTCATTCTCTACCTCTGCTTTGCTTATTATCTAAAAAGAATTGCGTTGAAATTACAACAAAAGCATCGATTTATTGTCGCCCACTTGTTAAGTATTTGTGACTTAGAAGCATTATGAAATGAATGGCGAATTTTGAGTAAAACCCACATTTCTTTTGTTGGCAAGTTAAAATTTGCGTATTTTGTAAAAACAAACCGGAGTTTACTCAGTGTCACTTCACTGACATGTTGTGCAGTCGCATTTGCAGGACAATTCTGAAAGTGGTTTAGTAAACGGGGAACTGGGGACAAGTAACCCCAGTATCTTCTAAAACAGGACGTCGTCAGTACAAAAATAAACGGGTAAGGTCCTCACTTAAGGGGGGTAGGACGTGAAACGAGCCGACTTGGAGCAGGAGAGGCACCACGGGACATTTTGGTTCAACTGGCTCTGAGCACTATGGGACTTAACGTCTATGGTCATCAGTCCCCTAGAACTTAGAACTACTTAAACCTAACTAACCTAAGGACATCACACAACACCCAGTCATCACGAGGCGGAGAAAATCCCTGACCCCGCCGGGAATCGAACCCGGGAACCCGGCCGGGACATTTTAATTTACACTGTCTATACTTTTACAAATAAATTCATAAAACTTTGTTAGCATGAGCAGGAAGGATTCAGGATTCACACTCATAGCAGAGGAAGTTCAAAAACGTAACAAAGCAATTTTTTTTACATGTGAAATTCCATCCTTTTTTCACTTGGTATTGGCTGCATTTGTTGCTGTAGGTACTTTTTTCTTCATAAGTAAGAGAGATTCTTCGATGAAATTTGCACAGCATAGAAACTATACTTACAGGTGTATGAAACTCTAAAATTTCCCGAATCTGTTAAAAACTGTGGTAAAAATTGAGATAATTAACTATAAAATTCGAGTTTTCTCTAAACACGAAGTTTAAAACGTAACAGCCCAACCATTTTTCCATAGATTATATAAATTCTAGAGTTTCATACACCTGTAAGTATGGTTTGTAAGCTGTGCAAAATTCATCGAAGAATCTGTCTTACTTATGAAGAAAAGTGTACATATAGCAACAAATGCAAACAACAGTAAGTGAGAAAAATCATGAAATTTCACATTTAAAAAATATTATTTTTTCGTGTTTTTGAACTTCCACTGCTATGAGTGTGCATCCTGAATCCTCCCTGGTCGTGCTGACAAAGTATTATGAATTTATTTGAAAAGTATAGACAATGCAAATTAAAATGTCCTGTGGTGGCTCTCCTTTTCGAAGTCGGCCCGTTTGACGTCCTACCCCCTTAAGTTGTTCCAAAACCCACAACATTTTCGTTTGACCAGCTGTCAATGGTTCTTAATACATTCTTTCATCGAAAAAGTCTGTAGTTAGTGGAATAACGCCGTATATAATGAAGTTTCGCATAATAATGTATGGAAAAATACTCTTCTCTTTGTGTGCTATAGTTTGCCAAAATTTCGTCACGACATCTCAAACCGTTTATAAGGTACGTGGAGCAGATGAGTGAGCTACATAAGATCAGTTTTCTCGAGATTGGTGACAGTCTGAGGAAAATTCAATATGTTAGCTAAATTTCATACGCAGCAACGTGTTATGTGATGTGCACCAAGCTTAAAATCATAGCGACCCCGATTTTTCATTGCAAACTTTTTCGAATTTCTCGCAGTCTCTTATTTAAATGCAGATATCACAGTAATTATGACCATTAACGAAATGCTGGGTACTTCATCATCGCAGCCACCCCGAAAGCGGTAAAACAGTGTCGGCCTCGCCGTCCGAATGAACTCGCCCAGCGCTTCGGACGAAAATTGGCCAGTGCGCGCCGTCCACCGTATCCTGTGCGGACTCTTACCCCTGACACGTTAGTCGCGGCCCGGAACTCGGAGCCGCGTGCCCTTGCACAATGACGCAGCTGTGGAGACGGTGTGCAGCAGGCGGCCGCGTCGATTTATTTTGATCAGCGCTGGGCGAGAAGAAGGGAAAGGCGACGACGGAACAAGTGGAGCGGCGGCCGCCACCGCGGGTCAAGTGGCTGTTGACCGCCGCACACCGACTCGCGGACGCGATTTGTCAGCTCGCCGCCGCCGCCGCCGCTGCAGCTGCCGCTCTGTCACCAGGAGGGGCAACCAGGTTACTGGGACGTCGGCCACCGCATCCCAAAATAGCGTACTGTTCGAATACAAGGTGCGCCCTTAGTTTTGAGGGAGGGAGGGAGGGAGGGGTGGGATACGATGATCAGCGTCATTTATATGCCAGGAATTTTAGTACCTAGGTATAACTATAGCTGCAAATAGAAAGAATGTAGAGGAAATTATAAATAAGATTGAATCACCAAGGGAACATGTTTTTAGGCAGTATAACTCAGTCCTTTGGAGAAATAACATCACAAACAAAATATAAAATATGACACTGTCATAAGAGATACTGCAACTGTGTGTCAAAAAAAAAATATTAATTTTATCGGTCTCAAGCCGGCCGTGGTGGCCAAGCGGTTCTAGGCGCTACAGTCTGGAACCGCGCGACCGCTACGGTCGCAGGTTCGAATCCTGCCTCGGGCGTGGATGTGTGTGATGTCCTTAGGTTAGTAAGGTTAAAATAGTTCTAAGTTCTAGGGGACTGATGACCACAGCAGTTAAGTCCCATAGCGCTTAGAGCCATTATCGGCCTCAATTGCAAATTGACACACACACAACTATATTTTGAAATATGTTACTTTTTAATTTTTACTACAAATCCCTATATTTCACATTACAAATCAACAATTTTCGCATAAAAACTGAACTAAACATCGACAGTTTCAATTTTACTATATACAGGGTGAGTCGCGTAAGACGTAACACCCCCAATATTCCAGGGGCGATTGCGCGTATCGACAAGTGATGTTCGGCGAATCATAGCAGACTGTGGGGCTCATACTTTGGTACATGCACAATAATCACGTTTATATTGTCCGAGATAATGAGGCAAGTACATGTTTTTTAAATGGGACGCTATACTTTTTTTTACCGTCATTCGAACGCTCTGGAAATGACGCGTATAGTGATGTAACGCATGTTGCTATTGTGATTCAAACTTCGCTTAAAAGACGCTGGGAAATATTGTACGATTGAAGGTCGAGGCGGTCGGAAGCGGCTGCAGACTGTAAACACGCCTCGCGCGACCCGCAGGCCGAGTTGCCGTGCTCTATGCAGCATGCACGGCCTACGCCACATTGGCAAATCCCCATCCGCCCTCTTTTAAGCAAAGTTTGAATCACAATAGCAACATGCGTTACATCACTATACGCGTCTTTTCCAGAGCGTTCGAATGATGGTAAAAAAAGTATAGCGTCCCATTTAAAAAACATGTACTTGCCGCATTATCTCGGACGATATAAACGTTGTGATTATTGTGCATGTACCAACGTATGTGCCCCATAGCCCGCTATGATTCGCCGAAAACCGCATGCCGATACGTGCAATCGTCCCCGGAATAAAGGGGTGTTACGTCTTACGTGACTCACCCTATATATTGCATATTTTTAATTAACAGACAGGACGAAAACTATGGAGAAGAAAATTGTTCCGTGGCTTATGCTGTTCTTTGTATATCCTCTCTTAGTTTCTAGACGGTTCACCGCTTCCAATTTCTATGGGAACCTAGTAACATACTGACCGAATACGCAAACAAAGCGATCGAAATGAAGTAATGCCTGATACGTATGCAACACATCTGACGTACAAGTAACTCTGTTACGATTTAAACTTTTATTATTATTATCGTATGCATCAATTACAGTAGCACAATTTTAGCAAAACAAAGAAATATATATAAAAATGAACATGTGAACTTAAATGTATAAACAAGTTTTAAAATGGCTCAGACTACACTTGGATGTTGATGGACTCGATCCAGCGGAGTGCCTCGTGGGATGCTTGATGGAGCTTCTCAATGCCACCAGGGAAGCGTCTGATTGGACATTCATTCACAATGTGGCTCATTGTTTGGGTGTCACCAGTCTCACACACTGTCACTTGAAAAGCCCCACTTGTGCGTGTTGTATTTGCATCTACCCTATTCAGTCCGATATCTGTTTAACTACACCCACATCTCCCTTGGTTGGTGGAAGCCTGGAACTGGAACTGTTGGATTGTCTACAAGTTTGTAGTTTCGGGTTTTTGTAGCTTGCCATTCACGTTTCCACTCTGCGTCCTGGTCGAATCCTGTGGATAGCATTTGGACTCCCGTTTCATATGCTGGTGTTCTAGATTTGAGACGTTTCCTGGGCCGTGAGAGCAAATCGTCATGAAGAGGGATCGAGTTGTTTTCAGAAACTTGCTGACAGAGGTTGTAAAGAGCAGCCTTTCGACGAAGGTCTGTTGGACAGATGTTTGAAAGCACTGGTAACCAGCAAAGAGGTGTAGACCGGACTGTACCACTAACTACTCTCATAACTGAGTTCAGTAGGACGTCTACTTTCACTACGTGGGCGCGTCGGAGCCAAACTGGTGCACAGTATTCTGCTGCAGAGTATACCAGTGCAAGGGATGCTTCTCGGAGGACTGATGCGGTTGCTCCCAATGTACGGCCTGCCAGCTTTCTCACAAGGTTCAAAATGGTTAAAATGGCTCTGAGCACCAAGGGACTTAACTCCTGAGATCATCAGTCCCCTAGAACTTAGAATTACTTAAACCTTAACCTAAAGACATCACATACATCCCTGCCCGAGGCAGGATTCGAACCTGCGACAGTAGCGGTCGCGCGGTTCCAGACTGTAACGCCTAGAACCGCTCGGCCACCCCGGCCTGCTCACAAGGTTCACTCGTGTGATTTAAACAGCGATTACGAAATTAACAACAATATGAAAACCTATACAAACGATCTAAACTGACCATTGCTATTAGGAAAACTACCGTAGTCTATGCTTACTTGTGATAGACTACGGTAGTTTTACAACTCTACACAAGAGTGATAATATGAAGTCGGTGTTTCGACAGAGTTGCTGCCACGTGATCTATGTTTCCAGTGTTTTCCAAGTGAATCCAGTTACCTATGCGTAAGTTCATTACCAACCTCAAACTAAAGTGAGCTGTAAATCATCTTCCTGGCGCTAGAGATTGTCTGCTAGCTCCGTCCTTTATCGAGTGATTGGCGGAGCCGGTGATCTCGATTCCAGAGAGTGCCCTTGCCATGTGCAACGCATTTCAGCCCCTCTACTACGGGAGTGGACATGTTTACGCGCGGCCAGACGACACTTTGGGCCGGGTCCAAGGCGGCGCCCCCCGCCCGCGCGCTGTGGCCGGGTGGCGGTGCCAAACGCCCGGCTGTACCAGCGGCTGCCGCAGTGTCCGGCAGGGGTCACTGCCCCCTGCTGCTGATCGTTTGGGTCGCTACCGCCTGCAGTTTCCGCCTTACATGTATCTCTCCCTTTTGTAATTATGTGCACTATGATTGTTAAATATTTTGAAAATATCGATGGGAGCTTAAACACTGATGTTTCACTATCAATACTGAAGTCTTTTAAACTTAGTTACGGCACTATTAGACACGATACTGACCGGTGTTGGCACAAAAGTCGGCTACTTGTTATCACCGCTAATGCAAACATCAAAAAAAGTTTTGCATCACCTTGGTTCCGAGAGTTCCGGAACCTGTACAGAAAATTGGAATAGAGATCAACATAAACAAAATTTCCCCCTTTTTTATTGCTCATGAAAATCACATATTGCATGTTGTACCACCATACAGAGGTGGTGGTCCAGATTGCCGTACACACCGGTACCTCCAATATCCACTAGCACGTCATCCAGCATTGTTGCATGCCTGTATTCGCCATGACATACTATCCACAAGTACATCAAGGCACTGTCGGTCCAGTTTGTCCCACTCCTCAACGGCGATTCGGCGTAGATCCCTCGGAGTGATTGGTGGGTCACGTCGTCCATAAACAGCCCTTTTCAATCTATCCTAGGCACGTTCGATAGGGTTCACGTCTGGAATACAAGCTGGCCACTCTAGTCGAGCGATTTCGTGATCCTGAAGGAAGTCATTCCGAAGATGTGAACAATGGGGGGCGAATTGTCGTCCATGAAGACGAATGCCTCAACAACATGCTGCCGTTATGGTTACACTATCGGTCAGAGGATGGCAGTCATGTATCGTACAGACGTTATGGCGCCTCCCATGACCACCAGCGGCGTACGTCGGCCCCACGTAATGCCACCACAAAACAGCAGGGAAACTCCACCTTGCTGCACTCCCTGGACAGTGTGTCTGTGGCGTTCAGCCTGGCCGGGTTGCCTCCAAACAGGTCTCCGACGATTGTCTGGTTGAAGGCATATGCGACACTCATGTGTGAAGAGAACGTGATGAGCGGTCCATTCAGCATGTTGTTGGGACCATCTGTACCGCGCTGCATGGTGTCGTGGTTGCAAAGATCGACCTCGCCGCGGACCTCGGGAGTGAAGTTGTGTATCATGCAGCCTATTGCGCAGAGTTTGAGTCCTAACACGACGTCCTGTGCCTGCACGAAAAGCATTATTCAACATGGTGACGTTGCTCTCAGGGTTCCTACGAGTCATAATCCATAGGTAGCGGTCATTCACTGCAGTAGTAGCCCTTGGGCGGCCTGAGCGAGGAATACATCGACAGGTCCTGTCTCTCTGTATCTGCTACATGTCCGAACAACATCGCTTTGTTCATTCCGAAATGCCTGGACACTTCTCTTGTTGAGGACGCGATCGAACCGCGGAATTGACCGTCTAGGTATGGTTGAACTACAGACAACACGAGCCTCCTGCCGGTGTGGAACAGATCGGCTGTCGGATCCAGTCCGTCTAATAGGCGCTGCTCTTGCATGGTTGTTTATATCTTTGGGCGGGTTTAGTGACATCTCTGAACAGTCAAAGGGACTGTGTCTGTGATACAATATCCACAGTCAACGTCTGTCTTCAGGAGTTCTGGGAACCGGGGTGATGCAAAACTTTTTTTGATGTGTGTGGTTTCTCGTGTAAACGAATCTTTTCCTGAACATGTCACGTGACGATGACATTGCGACAAATTTGCGACTGTTGAATGTACAAGGGCCAAATGGAAAATACAGATTTAAAAAAGTAGGTAAACCGTTTATTATTTCAAAAGCAATCCCACAGCTCTTAACACATTTATCCCACAGTGAGGCAAGACGGCCAGTGCCTTCATGGACAAATGTTTGCGGTTGTTTACGAAACCATGATCGTGCGCTGGCGAGCTCCTCTTCGTCCGAAGCAAATCGGCGGCCGCAAATGTCTCTCTTCAGGACTCCAAAAATACAGAAATCACATGGGAAGAGACCGGGACTCTATGGAAGATGAGTAAGGGCTTCCCAGCGAAACGTCTGCATCGTAGTCGAGACAACTTTGGCAGTAAGTGGGCCATTTTTTTCGACTGAGAATTAGAAAGTAAAATCAGTCTGAGACGCCGTATGGCTAACTACCATGCAAATACAAATACATTTCCTCTTTTTCACATAACAGTAAATACAGGGAAGAGGGGTTTGTAGAAGAAATATTAATCGAAGTTTTTATGTAACAGACTGAACCTTGAAGGTAATAAAGTGTTCGTATGTAACCAAGTTTATGAAAAAATCGGCAGTTCTCCGTCGCTTGGGCTGCAGGAAAACATGCGATTCAATGTCTCACCACGACTGGCTGTGAAGGACATTTACAACATTTAACAAGTATATTAAATTGACAGAACCAGTACTGAGATAGTGGCATGTTACGCTCCACGCGTTCGTACGTCACCAATTGTTTGGAGTACAGTAGCAATATCTCTCACATTGCAGGAAAGTCCACAGGAATTTAGCAGTCCTCTGGAGGTTGACAGAATAGTACATCCCATACGAAATTCCCATAATAATAAACCTATACTGGATGAGTCTGAGTGTCATTGGTTTCCTTCTACATGAGTATGAAATTTAATTGTTCCATACAATTCGTTGTACGAGTACTTGCACATTGCGGTATACTTAAGGATAAATATTGACTGAAAATATATGTTTAAAACCGGCACTTAGGCCATTGAAAGCACTGACGGGGCTGCCGATTTTAATCTGACAGGTGCAGAACCATCTGCGGATTCATCACTCAATTGCGGAGAGGTGTAAAATTGAAGCGATGTCTTTGGCACATATGTGGTGCTGGAGAACAGTTCACCACCAAATTTCCTCCTATCTCTTTGACCACCACAGCTTCATCCTGCTGTGTGTATGTAGAGTGCCGCCTTGTCTATGCGATTAATCTGGCAGCTGAATTACAGTGCAATAAGTCTGATGACTCAACCGCTAATGACAATACTATCAGAAAGAGCAACGAATCTGCAGTAACGTTTCTCTCACAAAACGCCAGAAATGTGCGATCTGAGGCCTAGCTGCGAGACAGTGCGATAAAAACGGGTTCATAAAAGCGCAGCCGTGTTTATAACTGCGAACTTCAGTCAATGCAGGTGTCTTACACACATAGTTACCTGAAAGGGAAAGTTCAGAGGAGATACACAACGTTATCCTCCTGAGAACGAGCCATTAAGATTCGGTTTGGAGAGCACAGAACCACATTACCCTGTTTCTTGCTTCCGCCACGTATGAGGGGCAGTGAGATGAAAACAGAGAACTCGCCACAACGGGATCGTGTAATGGCCCCTTTCAAAAATAATGACCACACGCGTTGAGACATGTATCCCACTGGGAGACGCGACGATCAGTTCCTGTTTCGTAGAACGTGGTCGGCCGCTGAATGATCCACAACCACACCCACTCAAGCAGTTCTTCATACGACTGAAACCGACGTCCATGCATATCTGATTTCGAGTGGCCAAAGATGCGAAAATCTCATGATGAACGATCGAGGGTGTACGGAGGATGCTGCAGTGTTTCCCAACCAAAGCGCTGAAGCGTAGTCTTCGTCCGATTGGTAGTGTGGGGATGGGCGTTATGATGCATGATAGCGACCGACAGCATTCCTACAGCCTGGGGGCAGATGGAAAGCCAGCAGTGGAATCACCATACGACTCCCCCGGCAAAGGAATCCAAAGCTGTTCACACAAGATCCGATGATGACCTTGAAACTTCTTTATTAACTATTTTACTTAAACTGCTGAGTGAAACTGAACGCAAGTGAACCTACTTTCTCTTTACATATTCTTATCATGTCAACACTGACCCACAACATTCTAGTGCAACGCAATGTGACTGCTCAAAAAAAGGATAACCTGACTTCAAATAATTAATTCAAAAGAATGGCCCTGACTAAAAAGAAATCTTAACAATAATCTATACAGTTCATTAAGCACATACCTCACAAAAATCTTCATTACGCGAACTACTGTAATACAGCGAGCGTCAACTCTGCCAGCTAAATATGAGATGCTAACTACTAAAGCCACTAACTACTAATAGGCATGTGGTTGGCAAAGAAAAGATTTTGTAGCAAACCAAATAATGCATTTTTTTATCTTAATAATGTACCATCCAGTTTAGACACAAACATAAATCGTCATTGTCATCTAGTACGAAGGTATATAATCATGAATAATATTCAGTCTCCAAGTCGAACATGTACAGATCGCTAGCCATCCATCACTGCTGGCCGTTCACCTCCAACTGCCCAACAATACTTCCATCACTGCTGGCGACTAACTTCCAAGTGCCGAACACTACTGTCTATTAACTTCCAACAACGTGTCCGACCAGTCACAGAGTCTCTTACAAAGAAAGCGCCGTCAGAGATCCAATGCAAAGCGCTACACAGGGCTGCCAACACGGGAGGAGCCCACTTACAACCTTCGTCTTCCACAGCAGGCGCCCTCTGCTCGTCGAGTTCCTCATGCGTGTAACCAGAGTCAATGCGTAGCGTTACGAAGACACTTCGCAGAAATTGCAACTCGCACAAAGTCAAAATGCCCAGGAATACTGTCGGGCGGAATCATCCTGTTGCACGACAACGCCCACCCCCACAATGCCAATCGGACGAAGGCTACGCTTCTGCGATTTCATTGTAAAACTCTCCGTACAGCCCGGATCTTCCATCGCGTAATTTTGACATCTTTGGTGACCTTAAGAAAGTCATACGTGGACGTCAGTTTCAGTGAATGAGGAGGTGCAAGAGTGGGTGCGGTTGTGGATCCGCTAGCGGCCGACCGCGTTTTACGAAACAGGAATTGAGCGTCTCATCTCTAATAGGATAATTGTCTTAAAGCGTGAGGTGGTTACTTTTGAACGGTACCGTTGCATGGTTCCGTTGTGGAGGGCATTCGGTTTTCATTTGACTGCCCCTTATAATACGAGTAACGGCCGTAATGCTAAGATGAGAGAGAAGAGGGCACACACAGGGCTGTAGAAGGACGTTGTTGTTTGCCTGCCCCCGCTTGAGAGTTAATCGGGAAGGCGTGTGGATGGTAACGGCGCGGGGGCCCTGGGCTACGCACCGAGAGGGGCTGGTGCTGAAGCGAGCCGCGGCCTCGCCGCTTGTTTTGCCACGCAGAGTCTGTGCGCCTAACTGCCCTGTTTGTCGCCCGCTCTCGTTTACGTCCTCCGTTATCGTCTTGTTTTCCAACGGAGTCGCCCGCCTTCTTATTGATTCTGCCTCGCCCTTTGTTTGTCGTACGATTTCAGCTTCGTTCTGCCAGCGTGTGGATGCTGCGACCGCAGTTACTCTCTATCTCCGTTCCTCCCCCTGACCTCAGATTGTTTTATGTTTTTCTCAAAGGAAGCTTTTTAGGGATCTAACTGTGGTATCGCCGCCGTCCTCCACAAATTCGCTATTTCATCAGGAAATCTAATTGTATGTTGGTAAGCTGTCGTACACTTCCCAGAGGCTGGTGCATAGATCTTACAACAGTGGTATTAGCTGTAATTTGTGTCAACAAGTGGGTATTTTGGCCGACAAGTAACCGTCTCTGTCATATTACCGAGCACAGGTGGAAGTTCATGTGTTTAAACTGATTTAGCTTGGTGCTGAAGGTAAATTGACTGCTTGTTTTTACATATTAGCGTTTCTCTAGTTCTCTAGTATTAATGTAGTTCAGGTGAAGAGGTATTTTTAAATTTTCAGAAATGCCTCGAGATCGTGGATGTTGATATAAGCCAGACAACTTCTCCTATATCTGTGGGAAGTTCACCTTTGTCAGAAATAGGAAGAAAATTTCAACAGGCATAAAGAAAGGATATAAAAATTACTTTGGAGTAGAGGTAAGAGACCAAGATAAACAATGGGCACCACATTTCTGTTGTGCTACATGTTGCTGCAAACTAATTCAGTGGTGGAAAGGTAAAGAGAATGCCCATGATGTGGAGAGAGCCCAAGGACCACGTTACTGATTGGTATTTCTGTCTAACAAAAACTGAGGGTTTTACACACAAAAAAATCGAAGAGCCACTTTGCTTACCCAGATTTACCTTCAGCGAGAATGCCAGTTCAGCATTCTGACAGTCTTCCAGTACCTTCAATAGCTCTAGGTCAAATTCGGAGTGACAGAGAAGAAATTAGTACTGAAGAAATCCCAGATGATGATCCTTTATATCACTGCACAAGTGAGTCATCGCCAAAATTGTTAACCCAAGCAGATTTAAATGATATAGTGCGTGATCTAGGACTAAGTAACCAAAAGCGGCAGCTGCTTGGTTAAAGATAACAAGAATATAATCTACTCCACCAAAGTGTTAAAATCAGTGTGTTCAGGCACAGAGAACATGACTTTATTTCCTATTTTGCAACTGACGAAGCACTGACGTTTTGCAATGACTTTGCTGGCCTAATGAAAGTGCTGAACTTCACCTATATTTTACAGGAGTGGAGACTTTTCATAGACGCATCGAAAACAAGTCTCAGAGGTGTTAGACCAAAGAGAATTACGAACTCATACGAAGGATGCTAAATTCATTACAATACAATGAATACAAATGGAAAATATGTGCAGAATTCAAAGTAATTGCTATGGTACTGAGAATACAACAATGCTACACGAAGTATGCCTGTCTTCTTTGTGAGTGGGATAGTCGAGACAGAAATTCTTACTACGTGAAAAATAAATGTCTTAGGCGGAGAAGGAAAGTGGGCGAAAAGAATGCACAACGTGAAAGTCTGATAGTTCCTGAAGATATCTTAGTTTCACCACTTCACATCAAATTTGGCCTAATAAAACAATTCGTAAAGGCCATGGATCCGACAGGCAGTGGGTAAGCATATCTAGCTACCAGATTCCCCCGGCTTTCAGCTGCCAAAGTAAAGGAAGGTACATCTGTGGCCCCACACATTAGGAGCTGCAGAAAGATTCAACTTTTGAAGCACGTTTAATTGACAAAGAAAAGACAGCATGGGACTGTTTCAAGATGATGTCAGAAAACTTCTTCAGAAGAAGAATAGCTACTGACTACAAACAGTGGTGAATGACATGAGTAAAACATATCGAGATCTGGGGAGCAATATGTCATTGAAGGTGTGTATGATGGACTCTCATCTGAACTACTTCACAGAGAGTTGTAGTGACGTATCGGATGAACATGGCGAAAGATTCCATAAAGACATTTCTACCGTGGAAAGTCGCTATGGATGGAAATGGATACCTTCTTTGTTAGCAGATTATTGCTTGAAATATGATTCAAGAGAAGAAAGATTGACAATTCAAGAGAAAAAAGTGATGTGCATTACAATACGGTGGCTCGTTTTTTGTCACTTTTCTGTAATTTCTCATGTCAGATAAATGCTACAAAGCGTATCCTCAAAGATTACTGTGTTATATGTTAGATCACACCCTCAATTAATGTTATGAACTTATAATATCATAAAAAAGTGAATTTGTTTATCGATTTTCACCTCATGTTTGCTGCACTATATCAGAAACAGAAAAGCGAAATAAAATTGCGATAACTCATAAGCTATCGCTGGCAGAAAAAATTTAAACAGTTTCTAATTCATCACTCGATGTAAAACTAGGATCAGAATGTATTTTTTCATAAATGAAAAAAAGGTTTTCTTTCTAGAACAGAATAGTCATCTTTCGTCTGTAGTGGCCACTTCACGGTCCACAGCGTTCGAACTTCGACCGGCCACGGCACTCATTCAGTCCACATATGAAAATAAAAAGAAACGGAATCAGTCTTTATAAAAGCAAAATTAAACAATTTAAAATATTTTACATTAAAAGCTTAATATACGTCAACTTCACGATAACTGAATTTCAAAGCATAACTAAATTCGATGTTAACTGTGAGTACGCCGTCGGTAGGATTATGAACGTTTGTGTATACAATTTTGTGACACTACAAATTCCTCTCGCCATCTGCTTCCTTGAACAAGACACGGTCCAGTCCTCCAGTCTCTTTCTCTGTTCCCGTGCTAAGCACCTCTACGTCGACGGGTCATGAAACCGCAACATATTTTTGTTTCTTATATTGTAGAGCTCAAATCAGCTGTTCTATTCGAGTCTACTGGGCATGTTGCCCTGGCATATCGGAATGTGTTCCTTGTGCAAGACATGGAAAAAAATGATTCCTTATGTGAAAAGGGGGATGTTCATGGCACAGGATACACTTTACAGAAGTGCGGGGATCAAATCACCCATCCAAGTTAACTAATGCGAGTTCCGAGATGGTTACATTGAAAAGAAAATGGATCATTTTTGCACGTCTTTGTATGATAGGAGGTAGCACTCGGTTGTCAACTCTTTATTTGCCACCACGTTAAAAATCGGAGAAAAATTTATTTTAGCGTTTTTCAGCAAATGGGCCTGTCTGAATTTAAAGAAGTGGGATCTAGCTGGTGAACGGTTAAGTCCCCTCAGTGGGTACCTATATCTGTTTTCAAAGAAGTGAACTGACCTAACTGCTTGAAAGTCGTCCCTCATTCGCGTTCAAAATCCACTGACGAGCCAAAGAAACTAGTACACCTGCCTAATATCATGTAGGGCCCCCGCGAGCACACAGAAGTGCCGCAACACGACATAGCTTGGATTCGACTAATGTCTGAAGTAGTGCAGGAGGGAACTGACATCATGAATCCAGCAGAGCTGTCCATAAACCCGTAAGAGTACGCTTCTGAACAGCGGGTTGCAAGGTATTCCATATATGCTCAGTAATGTTCACGTGCGGGGAGTTTGGTGGCCAGTGGAAGTGTTTGAACTGCGAAGAGTATTCCAGTAACCACTCTGTAGCAATTCTGGACTTGTGGGATGTCGCATTGTCCTGCTTGAATTACTCATGTCCTTCGGAATGTACAATGGACATGAATGTGAATGCATGTGACAAACAGGATACTTACGTACGTGTCACCTGTCAGAGTCGTATCTAGACGTATCAGGCGTCCCATATCACTCCAACTGCACATGCCCCACACCATTACTGAGCCTCCAGCAGCTTGAATAGTCCCATGCTGACGTGCAAGGTCCATGGATTCATGAAGTTGTCTTCATATCCGTACGCGTCCATCCGCTGGATACAATTTGAAACGAGATTTGTCCGACCAGGCAACATGTCTCCTGTCATTGACAGCCCATTGTCGGTGTTGACGGGCCCAGGCGAGGCGTAAGGCTTTGCGTCGTGCAGTCATCAAGGATACACGAGTGGGCCTTCTGCTCCGAAAGGACATATCGATGATCTATTGAATGTTTGCACGCTGACACTTGTTGATGGCCCAGCATTGAAATCTACAGCAATTTTGCGGAAGGAATGCACTCCTGTCACGTCGTCATTGCTCCCGTTCTTGCAGATCTTTTTTCGGTCGCAGCGATGTCAGAAATTTGATGTTTTACGGAGCTCCTGATATTCACGGTACGCTCATGAAATGGTCGTACGGGAAAATCACCATTTCATCGCTAACTCGGAGATGCTGTGTCCCATCAGCCGTGCGCCGACTTTAACACCACGTTCAAACTCACTTAAATTTTGATAACCTGCCATTGTAGCAGCAGTAACCGATCTAACAATTGCGCCAGACACTTGTTGTCTTATATAGGTGTTGCCGACCGCAACGCCGTATTCTGCACTTCTACATATATCTGTATTTGAATACCCGTGCGTATATCAGTTTCTTTGGCGCTTCAGTTATAATCCAAAGAACTGCCTTCATCGTAATAAAGATGACGGCATTATTTCACTTCAAACATCAAAAAGGAGTGGCTGACGGACGGTTTTAAATTAAAATATCGGGGGGGGGGGGGGGGGGGGGGGAGAGACAAGAGTTACGGGAGGCGCCGCGGCTGAATAGGCGTCAGTTGCCAGCGCGTCGCGCGGCTGAGCTTGCGAGCTTAGGCGGGCGTCATTGCTCTGCGGCGTCCAGCGGCCGTTTGTCAGGCTCAGCGCCTGTCTGGGCGACCGCCACGCAGCACCAGTCTGGGTCGAAAGGTCAGCGGGGGCCGCACTTCACCAGACTCACGACCCTGCAAGGAACTGGATACGTGGTAGAGCGACGTGGTGTAGTGTTGACGCTGAAAAGGCGCCGAAATCCTCACACCCACTAAGCAATATGTTTGTCGAACTTTCCTTCTCCCTTTCGATTTGCCGAGACTATCCTTCTGTCCCACGGGATTAAAGATGTTTGTGCAAAGTCCGGTCAATTCATCCATCTTCAGTTCGACATTTAATCATATAAGTGAACGCCAAAGTCTTCGGTTCTTTTTTCCCACGGACTTATGGATTTATTATACGTCGCGCAAAGTGAGATCAGTTGAAAAGTCCCTCATGTATCTCACTAGGAATTTCCGCAGCGTTGCGCGAAGTCTCATTCACGGCCTCTGTTAGAATCCACACACTGCGATGTGCGGCGCGAGAGACTAAGTACTCTGCAAATCTACTCCAAAATGTTTGTTGGTGGATGTGCATTAATTCTCTGTGCTGCTACACTTACATAATCTGCCTAAATAAGGGCTGGAGCCTCGCTTTGAGGTGCGAGGTTGCGTTAAAATAGTCAACAGTTCTAAAGGTCCAACAAATGACCTATAGCAACCGACTGCTTTCAGCAAGTTTCCGATATCCGACCAGTGCACCGCCAACAGTTCATGCACCGTCTCCAGCTGGCTTTTGGCAAATTTCGGCGGTAATATTCACCAAAAACAAGATAGCATAATGTTCATAATCATTCGGGTAAAAATCACGATAAAATATCACTCCACTTTCTGCGAAGAAAAATATAATTTGTTTCAGTTAAACTCCACCAAGCTATTAACTATTATATAAACGCTTTCCAGTCAGCTAATAGCTCTACGCTGTGCTAACATGCCGTGTCCTACCGAGCACTTGTACCTTTGCTAAACAACAACACACTCCCAGAAATTGGAAAACGATTACATAGAATTCTACGAGTGCGTATGAGAATGTAGTTGCAGATATCTTCTAAACGTATTTCCCGAACAACTTTATTGGTGAAGGTAAAATCTTCTAAGTTGTTAGGCTGCGTTATTTTGCTCTTAAAATTTCTTCTTATAGAACCCATTGACAGTATTCAACTTCCTGGGGACATAAAAAAATCCTGAAGATTCCAGCAGAGCGTCAGAAACGCCAAGTGCGCAAGAAGACATGCGAAGAAGAACCTGGCGTCTCCTAATAATCTAATCTTCAGTGACAACGGCCACAAAAGCCTGCAGACTAATTTCATAGCAGAGGATTACTCAGCTCCTTCTTGGTATACACAACAATTGTAAAATGTCACTTATGACTCATAGGGTCCACGAAGTTGCTGCTACCCGTGCAAGGGCTGTCCACCAATTCCCAAATTTCCCGACCTACCAGCCGCTCCACGAAATTGTTGCAACATTTATGTCTTTCCACCAGTCAAATTGAGGAGCAGAATTGGAGGCATTTCGTTGGCCAATTGCTCTAGTAGGACTTATCTGGAAGAATCTGCTTTCTGTCGGCCATTTTCAAAAGTTTCTTTCCGAAAAGTCCGCCATCATGGGAATGCGAAAAGCACTTAATCCTGCCGACACCAACCACAACCAGTTTAGGCCTTTATTATGCATAAACAGTCTCAATGTGTTTTAACATAAATATTGTTAGCGGTTTCTGTAAGTGGACCATTATCGAACAAAATTTAAGGCAGGGACGATGTAGAACTCTATTCAGCATGTCACTGATACCTCTCGGTATTATTTCAAAATCCGCATCAGCGCTGCTTGAAATGTCGACAGAAGATGGTCAACTGCTCGAAAGCGCCAGCAACATTAAAACGCTATTGAGACTCGGTGTTCGGAAATTCTCGTTACAAACTTCTAGATCTTGTAGAGGGCAGTGAGTACGTAATATTTTGAATAGGAACCTATGTCCAAAAAGGTACCGTTTCCGTGCTACAGCCCTATAAAAGAATATAGGCTAGGTGGTTATGTAACTGGGTAGTCATCGTGAATAGTAGTTACGTCGGATCGGCTGATGTCATTTGACGTCTATCCTACCTCTCTGACCTGGTTCGAACCTCAGCCATGTGTCTGTGAGTGTTAGAGCAACATGGTTGGGTACAAGTTTGTAGAACACACCGACATGATCCTTGTGAATGGCGAAGCTCACGGTAATAGAACAACTACTTGTCGCCTTTATCAGAAGTGTTCTCCACAACGTCCGACTCCATCGCACACTCTTTCTGCCACAATTACGCAACGGCTCCGAGAAAGGGGTGCCTTCACCGTCAGCAGGCGTGACTGTGGTGTTCCGATGACGCGCCGCAGGCCCGAACCGGAAGAGCCCGCAATGCATCACGCTAGAGAAAACCCATCAAAGAGTGCACGAGCAATTTCTGTTTTTCAAATGGCTCTAACTCTGAAACCATACGTTTCTGGACATAGGTTCCAATTCAAAGTGTTAACTATTAACTACCCTCTACAAGTCGTAGAAGTCTGTAACGGGAATTTCCGAACACCCTTAGTATAAAGACATACAAATCGTTGTGTTTCCATAGACATTACGTTTTAAAATTGTCTACTTAGGAGTAATGGAAGTCGACCCCGTCGTCCCTAGTCTGGACTCAGCGCCCCCCCCCCCCCCCCCCCTCTTGCTACCAGGAGCGGTAAGTTACACAGTGTGAGCGACAACCTAGGCGCATAATTAGGGATCATAGTTAGTAATTGCTTATAAAGGCGACACGAAGTTCGCCTAGGGCGATTCTTGGACGAAAGTCACTGCGATATTTTCGACGGATATTGCATCATCTGTGTTTTCTTAATCTAGGAGAACTGCAGGAAATACACGGTGTGTTTCACGAAAACTGACCTGCACTTTTTTCACAAACGCTTCAAAGTGTGGAGACGACGTTTCCGTCTAATGATATCTTGCAAAGGTGCGAGTATTTTGATGCCCGGTTGATTTCAACACATGTTTTATCAGCTCATTTGTCAATGAAAATTCTTTTATTTAAACAAAAAATCCAGTGATGTTCGATTTTTGAAACATTCTATATATGTTCAAAAAACGATACTATGATACAGCTCACATATCAACCCTCACAGTGAAAGCTCTCGTGAAAATATCCAGCAACGTTGGTAACTCGCTTCAATTTCCGTGTCAGTATGGTCGGACACAGCTGAAACAGTCCTGTATGAGCAGGCAAGGGCCTCAAATTTCACGCATGTCCCAGCTGCAGCTCCTCTTACGAAAAGTTTTGCCGTGAAAATTTATTTGCTTTATCATCGTGCTCGTGTTTTTACAAGCCATCGAATAACTTAAAAAACACGCAGTAGAAATATTGTGGTTGTTTCGATATTTCGCCGTAGAAAACTTCAAGTATCAGCTGTACATAAAAGTAATCGCTAATTTTCCATATTGTCATTTTGTGAAAATCACTAGGTTTCATACGCTGCACGAGTGCTGTCGTTCTATATGATAAGGATGTTATTCATTGATAATTGTTCGGAAACTTCGCTTAAAAAGGCCTAGAAGTGTTGACACCCGTAACATGTAATTACTCGAAAGCGCGAAACTGAGTAGGGCTGTCTTCCGGGCGCAATGTTGAGTCTGCGTCGTTACCGGTGAACATTGAACAGAAATAGACTTGAGGCCACACAGGCAATCTCTCTTCAGAGTGCAGCCGCCCTATGATGTCTCCATGAGATGTGGTGGATCACCGTCAACGGTGTCATCTGTCCCCTATCTATAAGACACTCGGCAAGTCTTGATGTAATGTGGAACACTGCAGCATGGTCTAGCAGTAGAGACGGTTCTCCCCGTTACTGAGGAAATTTCTGGAAGGAACATAAATCGAACTTCTCTGGTGATGGAAAAACCTGCTGTCATAGGAAAGTCACAAACCGTTGAGGCATCTCTATTTATTTACTTTTTAAACAAGCAGTCACTAGGTGAACATCAAGTATTCAACAGCCAGGTCGACAAGTACCTCAGGGTAAAAACCATTACCAAACTTATTTAAATTTACAGGGCTCTTTTTGACGTGGAACAGTGAATTTTTGAGAAAGGTGCAATGTTTCATCCGCATATGTGGTGGACATAGCTGAGGATAGCTACTGTCTGAAATTTCGGTGCAGCGTACCCTGCGAGGAGAGTTTGCTAAGAACTTGAGCTTCAGTGAATAGTGGGGCATCGTGTACTGTACATTAGTTGAACTTTCAATCCACGACTCCATGAATATATTCTCCACAGACGGAAACGGAATGTTAGGATTTTGAACAGAATTCTTGGAGTCATGGCATTGTATACCTGAAGTTTCTGTCGTGGAAGTTTCCTCGTAGTGTTCTCTTTCCTGCAGGCTCTTCATGTTTTGTGAAATCTGCACCCCATGTCGAAATAAACTGATTTAGGCATTCAGCAAATTAACTGTATACAAGCCACGCTCTTGTGGTAAAAATAATGACAGAAAAAAATTGCTAGCGATACAAGCATTGGTGTGCTGCAACCTGGACGCCAAAGCACAGTCGAAGTGAGAGGTACTAGGAAGTTTTTCGTTTTTTCATTACTGTATGTTTTGACAAATTTGAAATAGGGAAATGGTGTTGCAATTTTGAACTCTTACGCAAAGTAACTTCTCTCTCATTTGGTGCCGCTTTTCTAAAAGCTTCTTTTCCTTCGCATGACTGCCCTTTAGTAATATAATAAAAGGCATGTTTGATTTACGCGAAGCTTTTCTCCTTGATAAACAGCAGTTCGAAATACATAAACTTCATTATTTAAGTCTTTTCACTATTTCATTATATTATCGTACTGTAGTACGACACAGGAATGCTAGAGAGAAATATCATACATTCACTCGATAAATTGATTTCCATGTATGAGAGGAAGTCTTAACAATGATTGTATTTTGGGCCATCTGTGTGCTCTACTCGACGCCTACGAGGAATCCCTGGGTAGAAGACAGACAAACTTGATAGTTGTCAAAGTGATTTACGAGAAATCTGAAGTGAGAAGGAAGCGGTAGTGGTCGTTAAATGTGGTACATGTGACCGCTAGACCCAGCCAATGGTTCGCCTGGAGAATTACGTCTCTGGGTTCCCGTCTCGGTGTGGATCGTACTTCTAACCTGCTACGAATAATTTGAGATAGGTTCGTATGCAGCGAACAGTTCTTTTTAATGAAACGCTACTGTAGAAAACTGCACAATACGTTTCTGTCATTTTGAAGTGTGAAAGAACCAGTTTGAGAGAATCTACTGGGAGAAAAACTTGAACGTACCTTATTGATTTGTAAACTCAGTGGCGTCTTTCATAGTTTAAATGATACGATTGTCTTGTTTGCTTGTTTTCTCACAATCCATAGTTCACTGCAGTTCAGTGCTGTGTACAGGATGTACATTATCAGAAATTCCTCCCTAAATTAAGACCGATGCTCGATGGCAATAGACTTCTTGTGGACAGGAATACCTTCTCTCTGTCTGTGCTGGCCTATTGTTTATGTCCTCCTTACTTTGTCCGTTATGTGTTATTTTGTATTCAAGGTAGAAGAATTCCTTCACTTTGTGGCTCCCAGTTCTATCGCTGATGTCATTTCTGCTGTTTCTCACGACTTTCGTGTTTCTTCGGTTTATTTTCAGTCCAAGTTGTGCAACCCTTAGACTATTCATTCCATTTAACAGGGCCTGTAATTCTGCTTTATGTACACTGAGAATAGCAATGTCATTAGCGAATCTTATGATTAATATTCTTCCATCTAGAATTTCAAACTGAGAGTGTTAATATAAATTTAAAATGAAGAGAAACTTTCGGTTCTTTAGTGGAGCTTCAGCAGCGCTTCACAAAATGCAGTGGGGTACGCCATTCAGTTCGCAAATCACTACCAGTAAAGAAAAATCTTTACCACGAAAAGTCTGCAAACGTTTGACGTAGTGCGAACCATGACCTTTCGATGACTATCACAATTAATTTGTGCAACGCCGAACTGCTGCCAATTGCCTGAGTGTGGTCGAAAACCTTGTTATGCGCGTAATCCCGAATTTACATCAGACTGCATCAGAACTAATTCGACACGTTAATTACTTGGACCGTTGTCAGTAGCAGAGGTGCCGCACACACACACACACACACACACACACACACACACACACACACAGTATTCTATACAGAGTACTTCTTCGAGTGACTCGTTCACCTCGGACTGACTCATCCAAACTAGATGCGTCAGCTCGCATTAGTCAGTTCCAGTCGTTCACAGCTTCCTTTTGCTACCAGTACTTCGTTTTGTAGCGCGAATGGCTTTCGTGTCTTCGTCATTCTCTCACACGAATCTAAGCAATGGCACCACAGCAAATGAAAATCTTAGTTCGAAGTAGTCACACAACGCGACTCTCGTATTGATACAATAACTTTCTAAAACTGCGAAGCGCAGATACGTTGTAACAGATCATTTATAGAGCCGTTTTGCTTTTGTATTGTCATGTGATTCCTTGACTGCATTAGAAGCAAGAGTTTCGTACAGGATGTACTGCATTAAGAAAATTTTACTTTTTGATTTGGCTTTCCTTGCGCTCCGTATTTGCTACTTTCATGAGATACTTGGTGAGGTCAACGATTTTGCTTGAACCTCGATCCAGCGATCACCTGTATTGTTCCAGTGTTTTCCATTTCATCGGAGCTCCACAAGCGCGTTTTCAGCTACTGTTCATGCTTCCCTTAAGTTTATCCTTAATCTCGGTATATTTTTAATAGCTAGGAGACAAGCTATGCAGTACAGCCGTCGATGTCTGCAAATAAATTTCATTTTATTTATTCTGTGTCAATTTTTTACAAGGTACAGGACAAGACAGCTGAGCTATTGTATGGGTACATTGTTTAATTGATATTATGGCCACACTTTTTATACTTAAATAACATGAAATAGTTTAGAATTACGTTAAAGCACATAATAACTGTATTTTATTGAAGTTATTTTTATGCACGCAAGAACCAAAAAATTAAAATTGTATGTCGTATACTTCTGACATCCATAATTGTTGCCGGCCGCGGTGGTCTAGCGGTTCTGGCGCTGCAGTCCGGAACCGCGGGACTGCTACGGTCGCAGGTTCGAATCCTGCCTAGGGCATGGGTGTGTGTGATGTCCTTAGGTTAGTTAGGTTTAAGTAGTTCTAAGTTCTAGGGGACTTATGACCTAAGATGTTGAGTCCCATAGTGCTCAGAGCCATTTGAACCAACCATAATTGTTGTTCAGTTTAAAATTATTCTGAAATTTTACTCAGTTTCTAAGAAGCTCTTTGTACAGATGCTGCAGGAATTCTCCGAAGCTGTAGAAGCAGTGAAGAAGTTAATATGATTTCAGTTTTATTTTAATGCTCGAAAAATCATCCACCTTAGATTTCTTAGGGCAGCCTACAGTTTTGTCATCTAAACAAGGAAAAATAAACAGAAAAATTCGCACATGCGAACTATGATCCCATCCTACCTGGATTTCCTGAGTTTTTCAATCACAGGTACCTGAGGTGCAGTGATAAGTTGCATCATGTAAGTGACTGCATCAGCGGGGATAAAATATGACAGAAGAACGAAGCATTTACCCTTACGGTTAACTGTGGATGGGCTGTCTCCTAGAACACGTAGTACTTTCGAGAAATACAGCATAAACGGTTACCCGCTGTCTGAGACCAGTTACGTACAGTCTTTAAAGGAACAAATAAAACATTCGTAATAATAAAATGTAACCCATTAAAAAACTTCCCTGTAATTTAAAAAATGAAAAATGCAATTAGTAATTTCGATTAGATATAAGAAAGTATGGCAACGGCCTTGCGCAGTGGATACACCGGTTCTCGTGAGATCACCGAAGTTAAGCGCTGTCGGGCGTGGTCGGCACTTGGATGGGTGACCATCCAGGCCGCCATGCGCTGTTGCCATTTTTGGGGTGCACTCAGCCTCGTGATGCCAATTGAGGAGCTACTCGACCGAATAGTAGCGGCTTCGGTCAAGAATACCATCATAACGACCGGGAGAGCGGTGAGCTGACCCCGCGCCCCTCCTATCCGCATCCTCCACTGAGGATGACACGGCAGTCGGATGGTCCCGGTAGGCCACTCGTGGCCTGAAGACAGAGTGCTTTTTTTTTATAAGAAAGTAGAGAAAGACAATCTTCACTTTGACTGTAGTAGCAAGTACCGTGAATGTTGGAACATACATGCAGATGCTAGCAAAACATGCAGGGGGCTCTGTTGTATTTTACTATTGTATTTTACTACAAGTGGGAACTGTGCAATATACTCAACACGTCGCAAGTGTCAGTTTTCGTCAGAGCAGTGTTCTGTGTAGTTGTTAGCGCATTACGTCGGAGCCAACTGACTTCGAACGTAAGGAAATTGTTGATGATCGTTCGGTGGGTGCTTCGGTAAACAAGGCAGCCGAAGTTTTTGGTGTTCGAAGATTTGTGCCGCATACAAAAGTCACAATGTGCACTGAGTGACCACGATAGTCATTGAAGAGGGATGTGACGAAAACTTAGAGAAGTCACTGCAGGACTTTTAGCCTCCCCCTCACTTACCGACCTTAATGACAGTGAAAAATTAAACCGCATGCACCTAATGGAAATTTGGAAAAGCAATCGTCACCGAAGTTAATTTATCGGTAAAGAGGGAGGAAAGGGTTACATCTACATGAAAGGAAAAATGCAAATGAAATTGGTGGAAATTAATTTTGAAAAGGGTTAAAGTTAATATAGAAAGTAAATGTGCGGTCGTTACGTTAACAATTAATTGGCATTAATTTGAGATTTGTGGAAAATTACGGTCGCCAGTCCCATGGACAACTACTATAATAAGTGAAAATGAAAGATTAATGCACATATACACTCCTGGAAATTGAAATAAGAACACCGTGAATTCATTGTCCCAGGAAGGGGAAACTTTATTGACACATTCCTGGGGTCAGATACATCACATGATCACACTGACAGAACCACAGGCACATAGACACAGGCAACAGAGCATGCACAATGTCGGCACTAGTACAGTGTATATCCACCTTTCGCAGCAATGCAGGCTGCTATTCTCCCATGTAGACGATCGTAGAGATGCTGGATGTAGTCCTGTGGAACGGCTTGCCATGCCATTTCCACCTGGCGCCTCAGTTGGACCAGCGTTCGTGCTGGACGTGCAGACCGCGTGAGACGACGCTGGGGGACAGATCCGGAGATCTTGCTGGCCAGGGTAGTTGACTTACACCTTCTAGAGCACGTTGGGTGGCACGGGATACATGCGGACGTGCATTGTCCTGTTGGAACAGCAAGTTCCCTTGCCGGTCTAGGAATGGTAGAACGATGGGTTCGATGACGGTTTGGATGTACCGTGCACTATTGTGTCCCCTCGACGATCACCAGTGGTGTACGGCCAGTGTAGGAGATCGCTCCCCACACCATGATGCCGGGTGTTGGCCCTGTGTGCCTCGGTCGTATTGTGGCGCTCACCTGCACGGCGCCAAACACGCGTACGACCATCATTGGCACCAAGGCAGAAGCGACTCTCATCGCTGAAGACGACACGTCTCCATTCGTCCCTCCATTCACGCCTGTCGCGACACCACTGGAGGCGGGCTGCACGATGTTGGGGCGTGAGCGGAAGACGGCCTAACGGTGTGCGGGACCGTAGCCCAGCTTCATGGAGACGGTTGCGAATGGTCCTCGCCGATACCCCAGGAGCAACAGTGTCCCTAATTTGCTGGGAAGTGGCGGTGCGGTTCCCTACGGCACTGCGTAGGATCCTACGGTCTTCGCGTGCATCCGTGCGTCGCTGCGGTCCGGTCCCAGGTCGACGGGCACATGCACCTTCCGCCGACCACTGGCGACAACATCGATGTACTGTGGAGACCTCATGCCCCACGTGTTGAGCAATTCGGCGGTACGTCCACCCGGCCTCCCGCATGCCCACTATACGCCCTCGCTCAAAGTCCGTCAACTGCACATACGGTTCACGTCCACGCTGTCGCGGCATGCTACCAGTGTTAAAGACTGCGATGGAGCTCCGTATGCCACGGCAAACTGGCTGACACTGACGGCGGCGGTGCACAAATGCTGCGCAGCTAGCGCCATTCGACGGCCAACACCGCGGTTCCTGGTGTGTCCGCTGTGCCGTGCGTGTGATCATTGCTTGTACAGCCCTCTCGCAGTGTGCGGAGCACGTATGGTGGGTCTGACACACCGGTGTCAATGTGTTCTTTTTTCCATTTCCAGGAGTGTATTTAGCACTAAAAGCGTGGCAACTGAAGGTTGACACGTGTTGTGTGAAAACTGAATGTTTGTCAGAAGTAATAAATTTGGCTACACTCTGACTTAATTTAGCAAAAGAATTAATAAACCGGAAAACTGAAAGTTAATTTAGTGACTGAAATTAATAGCGAACTTTGATTCTGAAGCACTACGAAATTCAATAAAATAAGGTTAGTCTTGCGCTACCTCAACAATCATTTCAAAATCTACTTGAATCTACGCAGTTTAGAAATAAGAGATTTATCTTTGAACTTGAATTAAATGATTCTGAACAATTAACAGTAGTAAAATTTAGTACGTACCACGCTGAGCTGCAGTCACAGGTAAGCTAAAATATGGTAACAAAACTCGCACTCTTAATTTGTGCTTGTGTAATCTAAATATTGTAGCCAGCTATGAATACTTTAACTGAACTTTGAAATTAAAGCAGTGAAATGGAATGATATTACTTTAATGCTGGCGTTTGAATTTAAACGACACTCGGGTTCATTCCGGAAAAGGAAGGAACCCTACTTGGTAATGCAATTGGGACAATGAGCAACAAAGTTTCATGCTGCGATGCTGTTTTTTAGTGAGAAAAATTTAACAGTTTGAAAAGCTGAGGTCTGCCATACAGTTCTAAACCTTTACGTGCTACCAGTCTTCCTTGTTGGTTGATTGAAGGTTTGAAGTCGTCGATCGAGGAGGTGGCGACAGTCACTCACTGTCGGCCGCCGCTGTTGCAGAAGCTGGATGTTGGCGCGCCTCCTTCTCGACACGGTCACCTGGCGAAACGGGCTCTTGATGTGCGCCAGCTAATGCTTCCCGTCGGCGACGCCGTGTCAGAAACTATCTCCGCAAGTCGATCGCAATTACATGCTGTCAAACCCCGGAAGCGCGGCAACTCGCGGGAGCGTCACTCAACACACCTGCTCCACCGCCCTACTCCAGCCAGACTCTCTCTGCCCGCGCTCCATGCGGCAGAGTTAACACTCCCAGAGATCCTAAACACTTTGGTTCTCCACACGACCTATCGATGTAATCGTTCGATAGCATAGTTTTCCCTAGGCAAGACCCAGCGTAAAAATACAAATTGTATTTACAAACCAAACCAATTATACATCGACATAAATGCACAAATATATATAATTGTAAAACAATTACAATATATAAAGACACAGAAATGTCATACCTTCAGTTAACGAATTTATAGTACAATAGATGGAAATAGGAGGATTTGCATTTCCGGCATTACAGACTGATGTCGCACTCGCGAACCGTGTCACCACCCAAACAACACGAATGGAGCTCCATCTACTGGGAGTTGCAGGGCGCGCGGGAATTCCAAAACCACTCATCAGAGATGCAAACTCCCATAACAGGGAAACGTGGTGCCGAAGCCATATATCGCGGACTGTGGAGCAATGGAAGAGTGTCATCTCTTCGGATGAGTATTGTTTCACACTGTTTCCAACTTCAGGCTGAGTTTACACACCTAGAGTCAAACATGACGGGTGTTTGGTGGTGATTTGGGCAGTCATTACATATTCTGTAGGCCCCATGGTTACTCCGCAAGGGTGCTTTACTTTCAAGGGTTATGGTACCATTTTGGCTGATCACGTCCAACGCATGGTACAGTGATCGTTCCCCAGTGGTAATGCTGTATTCCGGAACGACGGCCTCCGTTCACACATCTGGCGTCGTCCAGGACTGGTTTTGTGAGCGCGAGGATGAACTGCCGCATCTCTACTGTCCACCACAGTCACCAGAACTCAATTGTTATTGGCCATTTGAAGTTTGGAGAAGAGGATGCGTGATCGCTGTCTACTCGATCATCGTTACCGAGCTTACCATTATTTTGGGAAAAAAATGGTGTTAGATGATCTTGAGGGCTTATATTTATCCATTCCGAGGCAATTTTTTAATTTCAAAGGGTTTCCTGCACCGTATTAGGCAGGATAATGTGTTGTGTTTCTGGTGTTTCCATATTGTCGTCTACCACGCGTACAGCCGGCCGGTGTGGCCGTGCGGATCTAGGCTCTTCAGTCTGGAACCGCGTGACCGCTACGGTCGCAGGTTCGAATCCTGCCTCGGGCATGGATGTGTGGAATGTCCTTAGGTTAGTTAGGTTTAAGTAGTTCTAAGTTCTAGGGGACTGATGACCGCAGCAGTTAAGTCCCATAGTGCTCAGAGCCATTTGAACCACGCGCACATACCAGCGTCTGCTACACTCAGTAGCTGGTATTTTTGAGTGTTAATCCCTTCTGCGTTCCTGCCGAAGTTAGGAGGCACACAGAATTATATTCATGTAACGTAGCAACAAAAAAAAAAAAAAGAGAAAGAAACATCAGTAGAGATCGCAAATGCTGTTTATTTTTGTGGCATAATAACCGGTTTCAGTCGTACACAGATCATCTTCAGACAAATAACGTCTCCATTGGTGACCCGTGGGGTCGATGCATGAGACTTGTTAACTTCAAGGAGCACCTATCGTCAGTTGCTGAGCCACGCGTCACTGATGTGAAGATGGTTCGTGTACGACTGAAATCGGTCACCATACCATAAAAATAAATAGCACTTGCGATCTGGACTTTTTTTTGTTACATTATGATAAAAGATAGCTGACGTGCCAAAACAGAGTTCAAAAACTGTTGCCTCTGGCAACCTGAAGATTTAATATGCGGCATGAAAACAGAGATCCATTGAGAGGATCACTCTGAATTCCGAGCAGGAATCTGCTGTGGCAGTCGTTCTGAAAAACGTGTCGATAATGAAGTGGTGCGGTCCAGGTTAAACGTGAAAAGGATGGCTGCATGTATGTGGCTTCATCGCATGTTGGTTCGTCTAGAAGTATAAAAAGTGAAATGGAAGAGTGGAAAGGAAAGGGAAAGGTGAGTGGAGAACTAGTGACATCCAACCGCAACGGGTACTGTGGTGATGCAGTGGCAAAAATTGAAAATTCCTGCCGGACCGGGACTCTAACTTGGATTTACGGCTTCTCATGAGCGGTTGCCTTAACTGCTTCAGCCATCCGGACACGGTCCCTGACCGACACATATTTGCAACTTGTCACACGCTGCAATGTAGTGTCCCTCGTCCGTTAACCCCCTAGTTGCAACTAAGAAGTTCGGACGATACTAGTGCTTCCGCACTGAAGCAAATGCCATGGAACTGTCGCGCTGTCACAGAAATGTGTGTACATTTTCGAGTAGTGTCTGTTCTGTCGGACATCCATAACTGCTGATTGCAGAAACGATAAATACTTTTGGAGCCAAACGGAGCTAGTGATTTCCTCTATGCTGAAAGCTTAAAACTATTCAGATATTTTGGAATCGTAATATCACGTGAGGCAATACTGACCCTACGACTTATCTTAGAAGCTAGATTAAGGAAAGACAAACCTACGTTTCTAGCATTTGTAGACTTAGAGAAAGCGTTTGACAATGTTGACTGGAATACTCTCTTTCAAATTCTAAAGGTGGCAGGGGTAAAATACAGGGAACGAAAGGCTATTTACAATTTGTACAGAAACCAAATGGCAGTTACAAGAGTCGAGGGACATGAAAGAGAAGCGGTGGTTGGGAAGGGATTGAGACAGGGTTGTAGTCTTTCCCAGAAGTTATTCAATCTTTATATTAAGCAAGCAGTGAAGGAAACAAAAGAAAAATACGGAGTAGGTATTAAAATCCATGGAGAAGTAATAAAAACTTTGAGGTTTGCTGATGACATTGTAATTCTGTCAGAGACAGCAAAGGACTTGGAAGAGCAGTTGAACGGAATGGATAGTGTCTTGAAAGCAGGATACAAGATGAACATCAACAAAAGCAAAACGAGGATAATGGAATGTAGTCGAATTACGTCGGGTGATGCTGAGGGAATTAGATTAGGAAATGAGACCCTTAAAGTAGTAAAGGAGTTTTGCTATTTGGGGAGGCAAAAAACTGATGATGGTCGAAGTAGAGAGGAAAGCGTTTATGAACAAGAGAAATTTGTTAACATCGAATATAGATTTAAGTGTCAGGAAGTCATTTCTGAAAGTATTTGTATGGAGTGTAGCCATGTATGGAAGTGAAACATGGATGATAAATAGTTCGGACAAGAAGAGAATAGAAGCTTTCGAAATGTGGTGCTACAGAAGAATGCTGAAGATTAGATGGGTAGATCACATAACTAATGAGGAGGTACTGAATAGAATTGGGGAGAAGAGGAGTTTGTGGCACAACTTGAGTAGAAGAAGGGATCGGTTGATAGGACATGTTCTGAGGCATCAAGGGATAACGAATTTGGTATTGGAGGGCAGCGTGGAGGGTAAAAATCGTAGAGGGAGACCAAGAGACGAATACACTAAACAGATTCAAAAAGGATGTAGGTTGCAGTAGGTACTGGGAGATGAAGAAGCTTGCACAGGATAGGGTAGCATGGAGAGCTGCATCAAACCAGTCTCAGGACTGAAGACCACAACAACAACAACATCTAGTTTCGGATCGGAATTTTAATATTGTGCAGTAAATATTCTGAAAAAGACGTCGCAGCAGTATTTTGAGAAGGGACTCGCTGTTCAAATGTACCTAATACCGAGTTAAAGAACTTACGCTTATATGATGCTACAAGTGAAAAATGCAATTAACCCTAAGTTATATTTATATAAGAAGTCACGAACCACCCACAACGAATTGCAATAAGTAAAGAAAGAATACTGCCATTAAGAGACAAACGTACTTCACAAGAATACTGACAAATTGCGAATGTTTTCACACGAGGTTCGTTGTTTTTGGGTGTATGAATACTGCTAAAAAATAATTCTCGTGAGAATCGAAAAGTTTCTGGCTGAATGGGTGCTGCCCAAAACAGAAGTAATGACTCGTTCTCACTGTGAGATTTTAGAGTAAAAGCTCTCGTATTGTTATAGCGGCGATATGGTGAAAATGTGAGAGCAGAAGGCGAGTATGGAAGAGCGGGAGGAATACAGATAAGAAAATATGTGACGCTCGAGAATGAAGAGCGCTAGGTGGGACGCTGACGCCGAAGGCTTTGCAGAAAGAGACGAAGTCTTCCATTAAGTATACGGCGCGACGGCAGGAAGGAAAGCTTCTAAAGGCAATTCAGAGAGAGCAATGGCTGCGCCGTGAGTGATAAAAATGAAGTAGCGCCGGGGGAATGAGGACGTATGGCAAGGCGCTGCCGCCGGGGGATCGTTACCACCGCTCCACGGGTAGCCAGGCGCGAGGATCACTTCTCGGCTGGCGGCTGCTGCTGCTGCTGCATCATTGACGAAATCGCTTCACTTCCTATCAGTCTGTCGCTAGAGAAGGGCTTCTCTTGGTTGGTTATGTCTTTCTCATGTTTATCAGGTTGTTGCCTGGGAGGCGTCGGATTTAAGGTTCCGCCTCAGACGCCAGGGTACCGGAACGTGACGGATCCATATACAGCGACCTGGAGAAGGCATAGTCGAGAGTTCCAAGTCAGACATTTCAGCCACCAACTTAAAATAAACCTTCAACGGCGTACACACCGAGAGAAGGGGAACTATGGTTTCTGGCTTGACTTCCCTACCTCCGACACCACCACCCGCACACCCACCCCCTCAACAGAAAAAAAATGTCGAAACACGAATTAGCGTCTCCATGTTCTGATAGGTAGCGGACGCCGCCTTTTAACATATTTTTCTTAATAATATAAATGAATCCTTCAACTGTATTTAAAGGTATTGCCGTATTTGCTATCTATTTCGATGCTTCAGTATGTCGTGTTTAGGCACCCTATGATAAACTAGATGATCATGCTCATGACCAGATAACTGCCATTATAGCGGAAGTTGGCTGAAGGGGCCAGGGTGGGAAAAGTGGCCATTCCGTATTTTTTTTCCCTGAACCGTGCTGCTGTCTGCCGAGAAATGGTCAAACTGGTTCTAATACAAACTATCATTGCTGTCAGTGAGTTTGACAGAGGAAGCTTGTTCTGTTATTTTTTAGGAAAAACTTTTCTGATTTTCAGTAATTTTAGCCATTTATACAGGGTGTTACAAAAAGGTACGGCCAAACTTTCAGGAAACATTCCTCACACACAAATAAAGAAAAGATGTTATGTGGACATGTGTCCGGAAACGCTTAATTTCCATGTTAGAGCTCATTTTAGTTTCTTCCACCTACGCTCAATGGAGCACGTTATCATGATTTCATACGGGATACTCTACCTGTGCTGCTAGAACATATGCCTTTACAAGTACGACACAACATGTGGTTCATGCACGATGGAGCTCCTGCACATTTCAGTGGAAGTGTTCGTACGCTTCTCAACAACAGATTCCGTGAGCGATGGATTGGTAGAGGCGGACCAATTCCATGGCCTCCACGCTCTCCTGACCTCAACCCTCTTGACTTTCATTTATGGGGGCTCTTGTCTACGCAACCCCGGTACCAAATGTAGAGACTCTTCGTGCTCGTATTGTGGACGGCTGTGATACAATACGCCATTCTCCAGGGCTGCATCAGCGCATCAGGGATTCCATGCGACGGAGGGTGGATGCATGTATCCTCGCTAACGGAGGACATTTTGAACATTTCCTGTACCAAAGTGTTTGAAGTCACGCTGGTGCGTTCTGTTGCTGTGTGTTTCCATTCCTTGATTAATGTGATTTGAAGAGAAGTAATAAAATGAGCTCTAACATGGAAAGTAAGCGTTTCCAGACACATGTCCACATTATATATTTTCTTTCTTTGTGTGTGAGGAATGTTTCCTGAAAGTTTGGCCGTACCTTTTTGTAACACCCTGTATAGTCATTACCTCTCGTAACGTACAGCAATATTTTTTTATCATATCGATATTTAAAGAAGTGCAGTTTCTTTTGGTTTGATAGTTTCATCTGTGCACCACTAATGGCGACATGATGTCCGATCGGGAAAAGCGGACGAGATAGCTACACCAGTAACAGTTACTTGCGTATATCACGCATGATGCTACAGATCATATCTGTAAATCCCTTTACATGCAGAGCTATCATCCATCAGTCTATCCCTTTATGACGATTTTGAATTAATTAATTTCTTTTATTTAAAATCATCTCTTCTATTTGGCCTAATGCAAAAATGAGATCGAAACGCCCTACTCCGGTCGCTTGGTATTGTTACAGATATTAGGGCATCAAGATGCCCAGAAAATATGTCCGGAATTCAGACTAAGAGACGTGGGATGCTCTTGCGATGTGCAGCCGTCTACTGCCAGGTACTCCATATCACCGACCTCAGCAGTCATTAGACATCGTGAGAGACCAGTATGGGGCGCTCCGCGGAACTCACGGACTTCGAACGTGGGCAGGTGACTGTGTGTCACTTGTGTCATACGTCTCTAGGCGAGATTTACACATTCCTAAACATCCCTAGGTCCACTGTTTCCGATGTGATAGTGCTGTGGAAACGTGAAGGGACTCGTACAGCACAAAAGCGTACAGGTCGAGCGCGTCTGTCGACTGACAGAGACCGCCGACAGTTGAAGAGGGACGTAATGTGTAATTGGCAGACTTCTATCCAGACCATCACACAGGAATTCCAAACTGCATCAGTATCCACAACAAGTACTATGACCATTAGGGGGGAGGTGAGGAAACGTGGATTTCATGGTCGAGCGGCTGCTCAGAAGCCACACATCACGCCGGTAAATACCAAACGACGCCTCGCTTGGTGTAAGGAGCGTAAACATTGGACGATTGAACAGTGGGAAAACGTTGTGTGGAGTTACGAGTCACTTTACACAATTTAGCGATCCGATGGCAGGGTGTGGGTATGGCGAATGCCCAGTGAACATCTGCCAGCGTGTGTAGTGCCAACAGTAAAATTCGGAGGCGGTGGTGTTACGGTGTGGTTGTGTTTTTCATGGAGGGGCTTGCACACCTTGTTGTTTTGCGTGTCACTAAATGGCTCTGAGCACTATGCGACTTAACTTCTGAGGTCATTAGTCGCCTAGAACTTAGAACTAATTAAACCTAACTAACCTACGGACATCACACACATCCATGCCCGAGGCAGGATTCGAACCTGCGACCGTAGCGGTCGCTCGGCTCCAGACTGTAGCGCCTAGAACCGCACGGCCACTCCGGCCGGCTTTGCGTGTCACTACCACAGGACAGGTGTACATTGATGTCTTAAGCACCTTCTTGCTTCTCACTGTTGAGCAATTCGGGGATGGCAATTGCATCTTTCAACACCTGTTCATAATGCACGGCCTGTGGCGGGGTGGTTACACGACTATAACATCCCTGTAATGGACTTGCCTACACAAAGTCCTGACCTGAATCCTAAAGAACACCTTTGTGATGTTTTGGAACGCCGACTTCGTGCCAGGTCTCACCGACCGACATTGTTACCTCTCCTCAGTGCAGCACTCCGTGAAGAATGGGCTGCCAGTCCCCAAGAAACCTTCAGCACCTGAGTGAACGTATGCCTGCGAGAGTGGAAGCTGTCATCAAGGCTAAGAGTGGGCCAACACCATATTGAATTCCAGCATTACCGATGGAGGGCGCCAATAACGTGTAAGTCATTTTCAGCCAGGTGTCCGGATACTTTTGATCACAGAGTGTATATAATTCTCTTTTTTACCTGGAAATTTTTTATGTGATACCATATAGTATGCAGAATCAAAATGCGTACGAGGCAAGCTTCTGTCAATAACAACGATTTAGTGAAAACGGAATTTCACTTAGAGTGGCCACTTTACGCTACTTTTCCGTACACCTCGATAGAGGACACGATCAAATCTATGTCGGCTATGATGAATTCCTTGCTATAAGCACGAACTGTGTCTTCTGTCGAGGAGTATTAGGGCGGTTGCCCAGTTACCCGCTTCATTGCGCCGTTTATCAGAGAGGGGCCCGATGATTGTAAGTTGTAGAACGTAAATCGATACCAAATAAAGCAATACCTTTAAATACAGCGGAAGGATACGTTCATGCTTTTAAAAAAGTAGCAGTCTGGTCCGCTAGACAGACAGACTTATCACTTCAGTATCGCTACGGAAAAAAGTAGAGCATTTAATCTATATCGTCTAGCAGCAAGGTTACCCAGAACCATTTGTCACAAAAACTCAAAACTCTTCGGTCATTCAGTGCAAAAATCAATAAGAGTTGGACCCCTCACTCCCTTTTTACACAGTGGCTCACACTAAATCCTTTGTGTAGAAAAGGAGGCGTTGTTCCGACTACATTTTTATCTAAGACGTGAAATTTAGCTGGGTAAAATACTCAGTTTCTTATGTGGGTAAGAGGGAGCAGATATTGATCCAAGGTTAGAGACAGCGTAACAACGACGAATTTGTAGAGGAAATGTTGAATACTTTGGACCTCCCGCTTAGCACGGATTGTTCTTCAAAAATAAAGAAACAAAATCAAATGCGGTAACAAACATCAGGACTGAGAATAATTTATTAATAATTGATGGAATAGGCTAAGAAATAGCAGCAGAACAAATGAAAGCGTTCAGCTTGTTACAGAGCTATGCGTTATAAAAGGGGCATCGGAAATGGTTTAGATAACATGATTCATGCGGTCTCGCAACTAAGGTGCTGAATATATCTGTAGTTATATCCTTATACCAATTTATTGCTGATTTTGAGAAGGTTACGCGCCTCACCAATAAAGACAATTTTTTGTGCTAATCTCAGCCACATCATTCAGCAGTTAACCGTTTCCTTCCTTGACCCAAACTTTTTCAGCAGTTGTTGCTCTTGATTTTATAATTATACACGCGTATATACAGTGGAAAATTGTGAGTAAAAAAAGGGTATTTTCAGTTCGTGACACTAAATACACTCCTATACGTAGAAGACAAACACCGATTGCCTTTCAAATGGGTGTTCGTCAGTTACAAGCAGACAGCTGTAAATACAGCCTAAAACTGTTTGTAAATAAAACAAAAGTGACGGCGTTTCAATGCATACAACCAGTAAGATGAAAAGTAATTAAATATAATAAAATATTGGAGCAAGCTAGACACTGTAAATATCTAGGATGCTTCATTACTTACGAATAAACCATGACGTGGACAAAAAATTAAATACAATTGCTTCCATATGTGGAATGTTTGTAAAAAAATTGCAGAATGAAGTCAGGTAAGTAACAGAGATGAAGTTGTACAATCATAGCGGTACCACTCTTTATTTACGGAATTGAAACAAGTGACAATAAGACACCAAGTAAGTAGAATACGGGCTCGAGAAATGGCGTTTCTGGGAGGAGTAGAATGATATAAAGAGAATCTCTTAAAAAAAAGATATAAGGAAAGAGTTAGAAATATCTAACCTAAGCGAAAAAAATAAAAGAAAATAGGTGAAGAAGAAATATAGGTGGAGATTCAAGAGATGGAGTATCATAACAATCGATCTGCTAATACGTGAACTGAAGAAGAAGCGATAGCTTATGACTATCCTTCGTATCCATATTAATGGTGATCGTTTGTCGGTGTATAGGCGTTCGCAGAAGTTTGATGTTGTTACCCTGCTTTTACTAACGGTGTAGGGGGGGGGGGGGGGGGCAACACTCCAAAGCGTCCAAATTAGTGGACAGTGAAACCGAACGAAAGCCTCAGTCAGGGTATTAGTTTATAGGAATGTTAGCGAATTTCCAGTAACATAAAAGAAATTACTTACGAAACATTTCTGCAATAGAATCTTCAGTATCTGTCATCAGTCTGGAACAGTAACAAGGTTGGGTTTGTAGAGCAGATAGACAAGATCCAGCGTGGAAAGGTGCTCTTCGTGACGGAATCGTTTAATCAGCACCAGAGCGTTACAGATACGCTCAACAAACTCCTGTGGCAGATGCTACAAGAGAAGCACTGTGCGTCACTGAGAAGTTCACAATTCAAATTACTCACGGGAAGAATAAGGTAACACATTACTTCCTGCCACATACGTCACGCAATATGACCATTATGAGAAAGTCAGAGAAATTACAACTCATACGGAGGTTTATCGACAATCATTCTTCTCAGGTACCATTCGCGAATGGATGAGGGAAGGACGCAACAGATAATATTACCAGATTTTCCCTTCACTTGCAGAATATAGACGTAGAGTGCAGGAATGTAGTGGCACTTGGGAGCTCCCGCTACATTCTATGTTGCTATAAATGTCGCCCAACAAACGAGAGTCATAGGAGGACGTTAAGGCGAGGGTACAAACCAGGAAACTACGAGGAAGGGAAGTGAAGAAACGAGTCTTTCAAAATTCCTTACCAGTAGTGATGAGGTGTACGGTAATAGTTACGCGGCTACGAACGTAGCAGTAGGAGAAAAAGCATTTTGGGGTTTGGCATCAATTACAGTATCCTGGTTATTGAGTATAGTAGGAAGGCAGTGTGTTCACCATTAATTGAAGATAAAAAAGATTCGAGGCGGCGTTTAATCATGCAACATGACTCTACCTTAGAAAGTAAGATAATAAAAGGCAAAGTTACAACATCTGTAGATTTCGAGAAAGCTTTTGATAATGCTGACTAGACTATGCTGTTCGAAATTCTAAATGTAGCTGGGATACATTACTGGGAGGAAAACGTTATTTGTAACTTGTACATAAGCCACAGTGGAGTTACGAGTTGTGAAGAATACGAAAAGGAAGCCATAATTGAGAAGCGAGTTGGACAGAGTTGTGACCTATCTCCGATATTATTCAATCTGTACATCGAGCAAGTAGTAAGGGCAGCCAAAGAAAAAATTGCAGAAGGAATTAAAACTTCATGAAGAAGAAATAAATACGTTGAGATTTGCCGATGGCTTTGTAATCCTGTGAGAGGCGCCAAAGGATTTGCAAGATTAGTTGAACGGGATGGATGGTGGCTAGAAAAGACGTTAAAAGATGAATACAACAGAAGTAAAACAAATGTAATGGAAGGTAGGCGAATTAAATACGACAATGCTGAGGGAATTGGATTAGGAACCACGAAAGGTAGATGAGTTTAGCTATTTGGGCAGCAAAATAACGTCTGCTGATGGTCAAAGTAGGGAAAACAGAAAATGCAGACTGGCAATAGCAAGAAAAGCATTTCTGGAAAAGATAAATGTGTTAACACCCAATATAAGTGTAAGTATTACGAAATGTTTTCTGAATTTGATTGTCTGGAATGTAGCCTTGAATGGAATTGAAACGTGGCCAATAAGCAGTTAAGTAGAAAAGGGAAAAACGCTGAACATTGTGTGTGTAGACCGAATAACAAATAAGGAGGTACGGAACCGAATTGGGAAGAAAGGACATTTATGGCACAATTTGACTATTATGAGACATGAAGAAATCGTCAATTTGGTAGGGGAGGGAGTTGTATGGGGTAAACATCGAAGAGGGAGACCTAGGCATGAATACAAACAGCGGAAAAATGCTCCTGTCGGAGGACAAAAAATACGAATATATTTCTCTTTAAAAGACTCTGACTGAAAGGTAGGGTACCAGGTTCTTAATTCTACCTTCCTGCTGCAACATGGCGCTCCGAGATGATAACAGACACTTTTTTACAGCGTATTTCTCCGTTCCACGTCACTTTATAAACTACGTTTTCGCCTCACACCGGATTTTACGTGCACAATCAGGGTAATTTTGAATCTCTGCATCTCAGAAATGGATAAAGATACGAAGAAAATTTTCAATGTGGTTAGAGATAGGAATCTTAGGAACACATCGTAAAAATTAGAGCCATTTGCTGTGCAGGGCCGTGTCAAAACCCGCGGCTGGGTTTTGATAACACCACCCGCCCCCCCCCCCCCCCAAAAAAAAAGAAAAAAAACACGTTTTGGTGTGTTTCAAAAACAGACAAAGAATTTTGAAAACGGGGAGATTGTTATTTTAGTTAAATGCCTAGAGAATATTCTTCATTAGTCTGCCCATATTGTCCGTAGCTGATTCACAGTTCCTGAAGGTATTTTCGTTATGTCGTTGCATCTACAAGAAAATGAGTGTTTTTTTTTTTCACGAGACGCATTTCTGTGTTGAGGTAAACCATCATCAGTGGTTTTTAATTAAAGATATTTATAATTTGATTTGTTTTGAGGATGGAGAAACAGTTCGTTAACAGTATGTTGCTTTTTACTTACGGTGATTTCCGCTTGGTTTCTCTCCTACATCGGGAAATGTGGTCTGCTGTCACAAATTCGGTGTTTTTCTTCGTTAGACAATGATACTTTTGTCTATTTTTAGTTGCTCTGCAGAACTATGCATTTCTCACGTTTTACACACCACACTCTTTCGCACATCAGTGTTTTCTGTTTATTTTTATACTTCTAAGTATGTATTGTGGTATGTGTTTCGTAGTGTTGCCAACATAACATTGGCACTAGTTTGTCTTTGACCTATACTCTTTAATTTATTTTTTATTTTAGTTAATTGTATGTGCGTAATTCTATTTAATTATGGTGTATTTATATACTGTGTAAGAGGAATGATTTTTTTGTGGGGGAGGGAGAAGCCGTGATGAGTCGACATAGGTGTATAGTAATGTGATGGAGTCTGGGTTGGAAGAGAAGGTGAAGAACAAGAAGTGAACCCACGCTCCGTCACACTACTATACGCTTATGTCCATTCATCATGGCTTCTCCCTCCCCCACAAAAGAATCACTATCATTCACTACTCTTGCATAGTATATAAGTACATAGCAACACAATTAAATAGAGCAACCAAGCGGAAATCACCGTAAGTAAAAAGCAACATATTGTTAATGAACTGTTTTTCGATTTTAAAAACAAATCAAATTATAAATATCTTTAATTACAGACCACTGATGATTCTTCACCTCAATAAAGCGAAATACGCATGGTGAAAAAACACGAATTTTCTTGTAGTTGCAGCGACAGAACGATAATACCCTCCGCAAGCTAGAAAATATACCGTTAAAATCTCAGCAGTTTGCTGCGGTTACTTACTATTATTTAGATTTCGTCTCTTACCGGATCTTACTTGTAACAGTAGGGTAACTTTGAACCTATGTATGTTGGAAACGGATGAAGATATTAAGAAAATTTTCAAGGTCGTTCGAGATCGGAGTGTCAGCCATTTGCTGTGGATAGCCGCCTTGGAATCCTCGCCAGGCTTTTGGTCCGCTGGTGACGGAGAAAATATAGTAAAAAACCCTTTCCTGGGTTTTCCTAGGAACCGCCTATGAACTAACGGTGTCTCAAGTCCTATCAAGCACACAATAGACCACATAAAATGCAAAAAGAACCAACCGATTTGCTCCATTTGCTTAAGTGGGATGCTGTATGAAATATTCATCTTTTGACCCTGGACTGACACGAAGACGATCATCCTGTTAGGTATACAAATGGCCCCTAGCCGAAAGGCTATTCAAAACACTACCTATTTAACACCAATAGTGCCCGAGGTATGAAGCAACGGAAGATCTCGTTTTTAGGCGCGGCGTTTTGCAACATATTAGGCACGCATGCTGTCGCATGTTTACCGATAAACGAGTTCGAATGGACATAGGTAGCACTAGTTGTGCAGACGAAGATACTTGCGGAGGATAGACTAACGTGTCCCAGTCTTCCGAACAACTATAATACGGTTATCTGTACGGATCTAGACGGGACTGGCAGAGGAGTGTGAAGGAACTGTGCATTTGCATAAGGTATTAGTGCCTGCTGTGGACTGCGGGTAGCTGCGCGGCACTTGCAGACAGCCGCAGCAGACTTGGCGGCGTGCCCGCGCCGACGTGATTATGCAGAGCCCGGGCCCGGGCAGCCCGGCACTTCTTCCTCTGGCCCACCCCCTCTACACCGCGATTTATGCTGCGGAAATTTCTGCCCGTCTCCGCAACGCCCCGCTGACTTGCGACAATGAGAGGCTAGCGAGACGCCGCCGATTCCCGCCGAAAGGGCTTTCAGAACGAGCGCGCGCGGCCAGAAGGCAACCGAGCGTTAATTCTCTACAGCTCGTCTTCAGTTCTTAGGCCGCCTTTTCTGAATTGCTGAAGGTGAGCGCATTCGAAACCTCGCGCCCGAGCAGTGTAAGTGTATCTTCACTGCTGTAGAACCGTGCGGTGGTCCGTGTCCTAAGCTTAGAACTTGTGAAAGAACGCTGAAAAACGCGGAGTGGTCGGCACAGTCTCTTCTCGGCACAGTCCCACAACTGGGGAAGAGCAGAGTGCTTTCATATATCCTGTAAAGGGCGGTCAGGAACAGCCTGAACAGTTTGTAAGTGTTTTTCAGGGTAGGTTGTGCCGAGAAATAATTGTTAAGAAAAAATCCGACGGATTGGGCCGTTTCCGAGGTGCTTAACAATGAAAGCCAATCACGCAGTTGGGCGCGCAGATTCAAGCGGACCGCCGGAGACGGTTTCGACAAACGTGTTCTTTGGTTTCCTAAAACCGAACAAGAGGGCGGCACAAATACTGGACGTGGAACAATAGTAACGATCGAATCCGAGCCAGAGGCAAGGCATTGTCGTACACTATCATCTACGCTATGAGAATAACTGACTAATTTTATCTGGTGGGCCGCTTGAATTTGCCCTCGGAATGGCCTGGTTGGGTATTTTCAATGCTAATCAACTCTGAAACGGTTCAACGCATCGAATTTTTCTCTCAACAATTATTTCTCATCAAAACCTATCCTGCAACATCCTGACAAGTCTTTCAGACTGTTACTGACCACTCTGTGTATTGGACCAAACATCTTGATGTGTGTGCTTTCCAGAATAAGGCTTGCAGCACATCCAAGTATTTATGCCGAAATACGATACTGGAATTTTACTCTTGGATTTCATTCTGTCGTAGTGATTACGTCACTTAGTTGCCAGGAAAACCAGAGTCAGTTTGTTAGTTAGTTGGAAGATAGGTACACATTCCATAGATAATTTGAACGAGTTCTTTGTCTAAATGCTGTGGAACCTGTCAGTTTACGATGTATTTAGGTTAATTAATTAACTTTAGTGAACACATGATTTTTCAATCTTACTCGTGCAACTACTCTTAAAACTCGGTTGTTTTTCACTGGCTATCGGTTCCGAATAAAAATTCTTGTATGGAATACGAGGAATTACGTAGAAGTATGATTTTTTGGTTAGATTTATAACGTGACTTACTACGTATCAGAAATTTTGGTATTGGACAAAAGATAAAAAAAATTTTTGATGCATATTGAACACATTCTGAGGCACTAACAACTTTTATTATGCGAAATAAAACCATTTTTAATTATAATATTGTAGAAATGGATATAGCTGTTCTTTTCAAATTCTGATGGATTATTTACGCCGCATTTCATTACTGAATGGATATATTACCCTTCCAAAATATTTCGAGACTGATTTTATTCTGAGCGTGCCAGTCAGCTGTCGTCAGACTGCATTAAGTTGTGGACGTGCCGATGTAGTGTGTCAAAATTGTTGGATCACAAACTCCAGTGGAGCAACATCTCTCAATCGATTATTCGAGAGATTTCTGCGCCACAATATATTGAAGAACATAAAAGTGTGTGCAAAGTCTGTACCGAACACCATGACTGGCTCTGAGCACAATGGGACTTAACATCTGAGGTCATCAGTCGAACACCCTGACTCCCGAAAAAAAGCAACGACGCGTGAGTGCCCGCCGCGACATGAATAAAATCCAGACGCGGAAAGTTTGTAACGTCTACGCTCGGGCGTACGTTAAAGCCTGTACTATGGTAAGTTGAGGGGCTTCACCTTATAAGAAAGGATTTTAGTAAATATGTTGACCGCGTGTACCTGAATGGAGGCAAAATCAGACTTACACCCACTCAGTAACAACAATGATACGTCAAGCAAGTCTTAAGTGCAACTACACGTTAGGACGGGCAAGAAACATACACAGCAGATGCTACCAATTGTTAATAATACGGTCGCCAGCCGGATTAGGCATTAAGTGAGTTTTTTCCTTGTACAAGTGGATGTACGTACAAGCATAACAACACGTAGTAATACTGCATTATATGGTAAATTTTAGAACCAGAAAAATCTACTGAACTAATATTTTCCCTTTTTGTAGTAATTTGGACAAGCTATAAATACACAACAATTTAGTTTTTTTATATTGACTTTAACTTTGCTGGTCAAATCAGTTCGGTACACTTCAGAATTTAAATGAATAGAAAAGAAAAGTTGGATTGGGGGGGGGGGGGACCCTGAAACTGTAATTGTCACTGTATTGAAATTCTTTGACTATTGAACTCATTAAGCACTCAAGTTTTCCAATATATGAATTACTACTCTTTTTGTCTTATTTCTTGCTTATTTAACTACCATTATTTTGTCTCAAATTAATTATTCTTCATTACTAAACCAATTTCAACATTATCTTCCAACTTTGTCAGACCTATGTTCTTTAACATAATGACACGAAAAGAAAAAAGAAATGAAATCAAAACATTGCTTACACTGTTGTTGTTGTTGTGGTCTTCAGTCCTGAGACTGGTTTGATGCAGCTCTCCATGCCAATCTATCCTGTGCAAGCTTTTTCATCTCCCAGTACCTACTGCAACCTACATCCTTCTGAATCTGCTTAGTGTATTCATCTCTTGGTCTCCCTCTACGATTTTTACCCTCCACGCTGCCCTCCAATACTAAATTGGTGATCCCTTGATGCCTCAGAACATGTCCTACCAGCCGATCCCTTCTTCTGGTCAAGTTGTGCCACAAACTTCTCTTCTCCCCAATCCTATTCAATACTTCCTCATTAGTTATGTGATCTACCCATCTAATCTTCAGCATTCTTCTGTAGCACCACATTTCGAAAGCTTCTATTCTCTTCTTGTCCAAACTATTTATCGTCCATGTTTCACTTCCATACATGGCTACACTCCATACGAATACTTTCAGAAATGACTTCCTGACACTTAAATCAATACTGGATGTTAACAAATTTCTCTTCTTCAGAAACGCTTTCCTTGCCATTGCCAGCCTACATTTTATATCCTCTCTACTTCGACCATCATCAGTTATTTTGCTCCCCAAATAGCAAAACTCCTTTACTACTTTAAGTGCCTCATTTCCTAATCTAATTCCCTCAGCATCACCCGACTTAATTAGACTACATTCCATTATCCTTGTTTTGCTTTTGTTGATGTTCATCTTATATCCTCCTTTCAAGACACTGTCCATTCCATTCAACTGCTCTTCCAAGTCCTTTGCTGTCTCTGACAGAATTACAATGTCATCGGCGAACCTCAAAGTTTTTATTTCTTCTCCATGAATTTTAATACCTACCCCAAATTTTTCTTTTGTTTCCTTTACTGCTTGCTCAATATACAGATTGAACAACATCGGGGAGAGGCTACAACCCTGTCTTACTCCCTTCCCAACCACTGCTTCCCTTTCATGTCCCTCGACTCTTATAACTGCCATCTGGTTTCTGCACAAATTGTAAATAGCCTTTCGCTCCCTGTATTTTACCCCTGCCACCTTCAGAATTTGAAAGAGAGTATTCCAGTCAACATTGTCAAAAGCTTTCTCTAAGTCTACAAATGCTAGAAACGTAGGTTTGCCTTTCCTTAATCTTTCTTCTAAGATAAGTCGTAAGGTCAGTATTGCCTCACGTGTTCCAGTGTTTCTACGGAATCCAAGCTGATCTTCCCCGAGGTTGGCTTCTACTAGTTTTTCCATTCGTCTGTAAAGAATTCGTGTTAGTATTTTACAGCTGTGACTTATTAAGCTGATAGTTCGGTAATTTTCATATCTGTCAACACCTGCTTTCTTTGGGATTGGAATTATTATATTCTTCTTGAAGTCTGAGGGTATTTCGCCTGTTTCATACATCTTGCTCACCAGATGGTAGAGTTTTGTCAGGACTGGCTCTCCCACGGCCGTCAGTAGTTCCAATGGAATATTCTCTACTCCGGGGGCCTTGTTTCGACTCAGGTCTTTCAGTGCTCTGTCAAACTCTTCACGCAGTATCGTATCTCCCATTTCATCTTCATCTACATCCTCTTCCATTTCCATAATATTGTCCTCAAGTACATCGCCCTTGTATGGACCCTCCATATACTCCTTCCACCTTTCTGCTTTCCCTTCTTTGCTTAGAACTGGGTTTCCATCTGAGCTCTTAATATTCATACAAGTCGTTCTCTTATCTCCAAAGGTCTCTTTAATTTTCCTGTAGGCGGTATCTATCTTACCCCTAGTGAGATAGGCCTCTACATCCTTACATTTGTCCTCTAGCCATCCCTGCTTAGCCATTTTGCACTTCCTGTCGATCTCATTTTTGAGATGTTTGTATTCCTTTTTGCCTGTTTCACTTACTGCATTTTTATATTTTCTCCTTTCATCAATTAAATTCAATATTTCTTCTGTTACCCAAGGATTTCTACTAGCCCTCGTCTTTTTACCTACTTGATCCTCTGCTGCCTTCACTACTTCATCCCTCAAGGCTACCCATTCTTCTTCTACTGTATTTCTTTCCCCCATTCCTGTCAATTGCTCCCTTATGCTCTCCCTGAATCTCTGTACAACCTCTGGTTCTTTTAGTTTATCCAGGTCCCATCTCCTTAAATTCCCACCTTTTTGCAGTTGCTTCAGTTTTAATCTACAGGTCATAACCAATAGATTGTGGTCAGAGTCCACATCTGCCCCTGGAAATGTCTTACAATTTAAAACCTGGTTCCTAAATCTCTGTCTTACCATTATATAATCTATCTGATACCTTTTAGTATCTCCAGGGTTTTTCCATGTATACAACCTTCTTTTATGATTCTTAAACCAAGTGTTAGCTATGATTAAGTTATGCTCTGTGCAAAATTCTACCAGGCGGCTTCCTCTTTCATTTCTGTCCCCCAATCCATATTCACCTACATCTACATCTATAATCCGCGAGCCACCTTACGGTGTGTGGCGGAGGGTACTTATTGTACCACTATCTGATCCCCCCTTCCCTGTTCCATTCACGAATTGTGCGTGGGAAGAACGACTGCTTGTAAGTCTCCGTATTTGCTCTAATTTCTCGGATCTTTTCGTTGTGATCATTACGCGAGATATATGTGGGCGGTAGTAATATGTTGCCCATCTCTTCCCGGAATGTGCTCTCTCGTAATTTCGATAATAAACCTCTCCGTATTGCGTAACGCCTTTCTTGAAGTGTCCGCCACTGGAGCTTGTTCAGCATCTCCGTAACGCTCTCGCGCTGACTAAATGTCCCCATGACGAATCGCGCTGCTTTTCGCTGGATCATGTCTATCTCTTCTATTAATCCAACCTGGTAAGGGTCCCATACTGATGAGCAATACTCAAGAATCGGACGAACAAGCGTTTTGTAAGCTACTTCTTTCGTCGATGAGTCACATTTTCTTAGAATTCTTCCTATGAATCTCAACCTGGCGCCTGCTTTTCCCACTATTTGTTTTATGTGATCATTCCACTTCAGATAGCTCCGGATAGTAACTCCTAAGTATTTTACGGTCGTTACCGCTTCCAATGATTTACCACCTATGGCATAATCGTACTGGAATGGATTTCTGCCCCTATGTATGCGCATTATATTACATTTATCTACGTTTAGGGAAAGCTGCCAGCTGTCGCACCATGCATTAATCCTCTGCAGGTCCTCCTGGAGTACGTACGAGTCTTCTGATGTTGCTACTTTCTTGTAGACAACCGTGTCATCTGCAAATAGCCTCACGGAGCTACCGATGTTGTCAACTAAGTCATTTATGTATATTGTAAACAATAAAGGTCCTATCACGCTTCCCTGCGGTACTCCCGAAATTACCTCTACATCTGCAGATTTTGAACCGTTAAGAATGACATGTTGTGTTCTTTCTTCTAGGAAATCCTGAATCCAATCACAAACCTGGTCCGATATTCCGTAAGCTCGTATTTTTTTCACTAAACGTAAGTGCGGAACCGTATCAAATGCCTTCCTGAAGTCCAGGAATACGGCATCAATCTGCTCGCCAGTGTCTACGGCACTGTGAATTTCAGTCACCCATGACTATTAAATTTTCGTCTCCCTTCACAATCTGAATAATTTCTTTTATTTCATCATACATTTCTTCAATTTCTTCGTCATCTGCAGAGCTAGTTGGCATATAAACTTGTACTACTGTAATAGGTGTGGGCTTCGTATCTATCTTGGCCACAATAATGCGTTCACTATGCTGTTTGTAGTAGCTTACCCGCATTCCTATTTTCCTATTCATTATTAAACCTACTCCAGCATTACCCCTATTTGATTTTGTGTTTATAACCCTGTAGTCACCTGACCAAAAGTCTTGTTCCTCCTGCCACCGAACTTCACTAATTCCCACTGTATCTAACTTCAACCTATCCATTTCCCTTTTTAAATTTTCTAACCTACCTGCCCGATTAAGGGATCTGACATTCCACGCTCCGATCCGTAGAACGCCAGTTTTCTTTCTCCTGATAACGACATCCTCTTGAGTAGTCCCCGCCCGGAGATCCGAATGGGGGACTATTTTACCTCCGGAATATTTTACCCAAGAGGACGCCATCATCATGTAATCATACAGTAAAGCTGCATGCCCTCGGGAAAAATTACGGCCGTAGTTTCCCCTTGCTTTCAGCCGTTCGCAGTACCAGCACAGCAAGGCCGTTTTGGTTATTGTTACAAGGCCAGATCAGTCAATCATCCAGACTGTTGCCCTTGCAACTACTGAAAAGGCTGCTGCCCCTCTTCAGGAACCACACGTTTGTCTGGCCTCTCAACAGATACCCCTCCATTGTGGTTGCACCTACGGTACGGCTATCTGTATCGCTGAGGCACGCAAGCCTCCCCACCAACGGCAAGGTCCATGGTTCATGGGGGGGGGGGGGGGGGGGTTGCTTACACTAATTTATCGAAATCTGAAGAAAAAATTATTATATGTACAGTTGTTGTTACACATGCCCCTGTTTCCAGTAAATTTTACTAAGTACAAATTTGATGGGAACACTAAATTTTACATTTATACAGTGGTTCTGAATCTTTATGTGAATTTCCCATAAAAAAAAAAAAATATACCACAAGCTTCCTTTCACTCACATTATATAGGTCTACACTTTTTAACATATCAAGAACATTTACTTATCATTTACTTAAGTGCCTTTGGCACAGTCCACTCTCCTATCACAACATTGTTTAAATAGCGAATTACTCATTTTTCTTAAATTTCTCAAAGAAATAATTTCAAATTCTGGAACACAAACATTTAACTACAAAAGCAAATGCAAATATCTATATACACTATAAGACAATTTGTTGCTGCTTGCATTGAATGGCAGTCCATTTCCTTATTTACTAAAAAAAACACACACACAATAATATTTAGAAAATTGCTACACACATTTGCTGCCTATTATTCAGATTTGGGCAGTCCTTTTCACCTCATATTGTCACATCTCCTGTATCACACTTACAATTCTCCTTTGACTATTTATCTGCCGTCTTTGGTGTTTGGCAGTCCTTTATATTATGGCTCATACACTGCCCATTTTCATTTTTGACAGTCCCATCTTTTATCTGGCTGATAGCATTTATCCTTTCTTTTCAGCCCTTTTTCTCCATACCTCTTTACATTTATAGTACAATTGGTAATCTGAAACTCACATAATTACATTAGTACACTGATATTGGTCTACCTAAGTTACAAAGGTTTGTTACATTTGGCATAAATTAGCTTCAGCATAATATACAGCATATTTACTGTAAATTGTTTTCTGATTGTACTTAGTTCACTCACTTCTAGGAACATACAGTTTCAGGTCCACAATATTTCTTACACCTAAAAGTTTTTTGGATTTTGAGTAGCTCAGGTAGTAAGCATTATCGTGTGGAATGTTTTGTATTATATACGGCCCATTATAAATATATTTAAATTTGGAAATTTCATGGTTCAGTTCACTAGACTTTTCATGGGTTTTTAAAAGAACATAATCCCCAATTTTAAATTTTGAAACTTTCATATTTTTATCATGTCTTTTAGATCTAGATTCAGCTTTTTGCTTTGCCCTTTTTCTGACTAATTCTTTCTTTTGACTCAACCCCAAGCTTGTACAAGGCGGAAACTCTAGTTTTTCCTCAATTAAACTCTTACTTCTGCTGCTTAACAAAATTCCTTCCGGTGGGAATCCAGTAGATTCATGATGTACTGTGTTCAATATAAATCTGCCCCAGACTCTAAATCATGCCCCTTCCTGTTTTTTTAGCTGCATCCCCATTATTTTCACCAGTACCGAAATATTCGTCATTTGAACTATCGTCCGAATCCGACCATTCTGGATCGCTTTCAGGTTCTAACATAAAAGCTTTTCTGAGACAGGCACTAAGTTCTTCCTCTGCGTTTTCGTCAGGTTTAGATTTTAACTCAGTATCCTCTTTCGGCAAAACGTCCTCATTATCAGCTTTACTCACATCTACTGTTAATTCATATTTCGTGTAATCCTCGTGGACTTCAATTACTTTCAGGTAATTACCTGCTCCTTCCTCACGGTGCTTTTCGGTAGCAGCTCGTACTGTTGGCGGATCGTTAACAGAAGTTACTTCCTCGTCAATGCTTAGTATTTCATCCTCCAATTCCTTCCTATCTTTAATCATCGTCCTATCGGCAGCACGCGTACTCAGCACGGCGCTGTTTACTCTCTCCTCTTCAACTTTGGGCCACGTCACCTTATCGACGTCCCTATTATCTCCTTTTTCACTAATCAACTTCCTTGCCTCATACTCCTTCTTAAAATCCTCCCACTCACATTGCTTTAGGCCCTTGTACAGATCGTCGATCTGCACACACCAATCAGTTACTTCTGCTAGATCATTCTCGCCATTTACTTTTTTGCTAACACTGCTAACCGCGCCTCTCTGTGTCTCCACCGTTTCATCTACTATTTCCTTCGCCACGGAATTACCACTCGTAATGTATGCACCAGTACTTACGGCAGTGCTCGTATCTAATGCTGCCGCATTGCTATCGGTTTCTCTCTGAACAGCTGTTTTGCTAGGCTGGGCCGTTGCCCTCTAATGCTCCACTCGCCTGTTAAGATGTAGCGCTCTGCGCGGCAACGATGACTCATTTATGCCCGCACCCGACGCTTGTTTCGCAACAACACGTTGGGTCGTTCCACGCCTGTCTCTAACCTGTCTCATAACTTTACTGTCGGTCCGGTAACATTTCTTAAATCGGGGCCGGTATGTACTGTCCGCTTCCGTTTGGCCCGCAACGTTCGCGGAAATCAGTTTCCCGCGTCATTATTATCTTGCGCGGTATACCCTCTACCGCGACCTAGATAACTTCCTCTTCCTCTTCCTATTCCTCTTCCTATTCCTCTTCCTCTCTGTATCACGTTGACGCGAAACCCTTCGCCGTCATTTCTCTCGTCATTATTACGATTATTCCTGTTACCAATATTTTGATAATTGGCACGACTTTCGCGACAGTGGTCTTCGTCTTCGACCCTTTCGAGAAATGCTTGGAAGCTACGATGATTGCTTCCCACGTATCTCTTCGAATCTTCTGGAAGCTTTTTATATAACTTCCATATTATTTCAGAATCGGATCTTCTTCCTCTTAAATGCGTCAACTTCCGGTACCAATATTCGCAGAAATCTTTTAAAGAATTCCTGCCCCTGTTATCATGAAGTTTGGCCATGATAAACTCGCGCCACAAATGATCCTGTTTTTGTTCGGACCAATATTCTTCCGTAAACTTTTGCTTAAATTCTTCGAACGTTATTCATTCGGTATTCAAAGTAATTCCCCAGCGCTTAGCCTCCCCTGCTAAGGCGCTAATTACTACGTTTATCTTTTCCTGGTCAGACAAGTGTTCAGGAAATATTCTCTCGCAATTTTTGATGAAATCTAACGGATGCCATCCGTTATGTTTTTTGGCGGGATCGAAGCGTTCCTCACCTTCCAATAGCTTTGTAAGTGGTGTGCCATTACAGACAACACCAGGCCTATCTTTAATTTTACTCTCAAGATCGAAAATTTTGCCTTGAATTTTCGATGTATTTTGTTCACACTTTACTACACATCCGGTCACCTTTTCGCCTAATTCTCTTTCAATGTCTGAAACTGCCTTTTTCGACTGTGATATTCCGTGTTGACATTCGTTTACGATCTCAGTTTTAAGACCGAAAACTTTTTCGTCTACTTTCGTTTCAACTAGAGGCTCTACTTTCTCTTGGATGTTGAGAATTTCAACATCAAACCTACTGTCAATGTTGTCAATTTCCCCCTGCATAGTATCCATATTTTTGTTAATGGTATCAATTTCAAATTTCATAATATTTACCACAGAACTTAAATGACCCACTTTTTGTTCTACCTGTTCTATTTGTTTACTAATTTTAATTCCTTGTTCTTCGACCTGTGCTTTAATCTGATTACTTTGTGTTTTAAGCTGCTCGTCAACGTGTGTTTTAAGCTGACTAACCTGTGTTTTAAGCTGATCATTCTGTGTTTTGAGCTGCTCTGCAACTTGTGTTTTAAGTTGATCATTCTGTGTTTTGAGCTGACTAACCTGATTACTGACTTGTTTTTGAAACTGATCACTCTGTCCTACAATTTGTTTGGTTAATTGTTCAAATAAATCGTTCATGCTTAAAATTTTCATACTGTTTTGTTCTACGGAATCAGTGTGTTCCGATCCTACCTCAAAAGTTTCCTTCGGTTCTTTCTTTATCTGTGGAGAATCAAACATGTCAGTGGATTCGTTCACGTACCCACTATCTTCTACAAAGTCATCCCCTACTTCTTGTTTTATCTCTTGCTGTGTTCGAGGCAATCTCGACATTTCAATCTGTTCATTAACATGTTCGTGATATTGTATATACGCCAATTGCCTTTCGCTAACGCCATCTGTTATCTGGCCGCGTAAACTCCTGCTATTGCCATGCGCCTCTTCCATTACGCTCGGCACATCTACTCTGTCTACTCTCCCGTCCATACTGAATGCAAATTGCACTACACTATCGTAGTTGACGTTCACTGTTGTTTATTTTACTAAATAATATTGCAATTCGTGCCACTGAACATACACTGCTCGGTATTCACATTAATTTGTGACCGATAACAATTGGATGTCCTGTCACCGGGAAGCCACTTGTAACAACTACGCTCGGGCGTACGTTAACTCTTTAAAGCCTGTACTATGGTAAGTTGAGGGGCTTCACCTTATAAGAAAGGATTTTAGTAAATATGTTGACCGCGTGTACCTGAATGGAGGCAAAATCAGACTTACACCCACTCAGTAACAACAATGATACGTCAAGCAAGTCTTAAGTGCAACTACACGTTAGGACGGGCAAGAAACATACACAGCAGATGCTACCAATTGTTAATAATACGGTCGCCAGCCTGATTAGGCATTAAGTGAGTTTTTTCCTTGTACAAGTGGATGTACGTACAAGCATAACAACACGTAGTAATACTGCATTATATGGTAAATTTTAGAACCAGAAAAATCTACTGAACTAATATTTTCCCTTTTTGTACTAATTTGGACAAGCTATAAATACACAACATTACACTATAATGATTACTACAAACTGCGTTTTGTCTATTGATCCGACTGAAATCGGGCATAGGTTACCCTAGAAATAGCACTTTTGAAACACGCATACAATGTCAGTTTTAAGAAGGGTAAAACACTGATAAATTTAGTTTTTTTATATTGACTTTAACTTTGCTGGTCAAATCAGTTCGGTACACTTCAGAATTTAAATTAATAGAAAAGAAAAGTTGGGTTGGGTTGGGGGGGGGGGGAGGGGGAGGACCCTGAAACTGTAAATGTCGCTGTATTGAAATTCTTTGACTATTGAACTCATTAAGCACTCAAGGTTTCCAATATATGAATTACTACTCTTTTTGTCTTATTTCTTGCTTATTTAACTACCATTATTTTTGTCTCAAATTAATTATACTTCATTACTAAACCAATTTCAACATTATCTTCCAACTTTGTCAGACCTATGTTCTTCAACATAATGACACGAAAAGAAAAAAGAAATGAAATCAAAACATTGCTTACACTAATTTATCGAAAATCAGAAGAAAAAATTATTATATGTACAGTTGTTGTTACAAGTTCGATTCTGGAAAAAATTTTCATGAGTGACGAGACTTAGTGTTATCAATACGAACTTACCACAAAGCGACAGAGTGCAGGAATTCACTTGAGAGGTCAATGACAAAACCGTCATTCGAGCCAGTGCGATACGCGAATTTAACAACATCCCAAAGAAGGATTTTTCTGACGGGTTTACATGATTGTATGAATTTTTTGTGTGTTGTACTTAAGTTTGGGCGGGGGGGGGGGGGGGGGGGGGGAGAGGAAGACTATATGGAATACCTGAAACAGGAAAACCGCCTTCTTGAGGTTTCTCAAATTTTTATTAATCTAGTCTCGGAACTTTTTGGACAGCTTGATTCAGTTAAAACGTTAGAAGGTTGATTCTTTTGATTCAAAGTCTAGCGATTATTCGAACAGAAAAAGTAGATCAACATAATTATTTGAGCAGACTGTACTGTCACGTCGTTCAAGAGGAAATTACGGTTCTTGAGTTCTGAAGGAAGGAGCTTTTAACTTTTCGAACTCGAAAGTGAGTAAAATGTTGAATTATCTTTTACGACTTGTAGCACAGCTGTGGGAATTGTATCCGCTGTGCCTTTTTACACTAACATACGGTGATGTTGACCCTGAAGAAAGTGCGGGTAGACTTGTTTACATCAGAAATAAAAGAGAACTCAAAATGAATTTTTCACTCTGCAGCGGAGAGATTAAAATTGTATGCCACACCGGGACTAGCACCTGAGACCTTTGCTTTTCGTGGGCAAGCGTTGTACCAACTAAGCTAACCAAACACGACTCACAACCCTTCCCCACAGATTTTCTTCAACCAGCACCTCATCTTCTACTTTCCAAACGTCAGAGAACTTCTCCTGCGAAAGACAAAGGCGACATGTTTTGAGTTCCTGTCCGACACACTCTTAATCTACCAGGAAGTTTCAAAAGCGACCTCGGTCAGCGTAGTTCTGAATTACATAAGTGAGAGTCTTACAGTACTAGTACGCTGATGAAGGGCGGGACACACCTGTCTAGCAGTCGGCAACACCACTTTGTTGTTGATGACGACGGCGACTGATCATGGTACGGACTGCAAGGGGCAAGGGGCAGGTATCTTGATCCATGACGGCTGAACCGCCGTCCAAAACTCAGGAAGACTGCTTGGATTTGGCTCCAAGGCGAGCATATCTCACTCATTGGCATGACGAGGTGTCCTCAGATCGATGTTGGTGGTCTGTATAGGGCGCTCAACAGAGCTGTTATCATCGCAGTTGGACTGAAGACGGAGTGGCGCGGGGGTATACAAAATCACCTTCATAGCCGTCGCGGGTTCCTCAAACCATTCTGGAATAATTTCTTTACTAGGATTTATGGTGTATTTCCTGTGATTACAATGTTGCTATCATAAGCAAAAAAACTTTTTCCGCTTGTCTAACATTGTCTGGAAAATGGTTCAAATGGCTCTGAGCACAATGCGACTTAACTTCTGAGGTCATCCGTCATTAAACCTAAGTAACCTAAGGACATCACACACATCCATGCCCGAGGCAGGATTCGAACCTGCGACCGTAGCGGTCGCTCGGTTCCAGACTAGCGCCTAGAACCGCACGGCCACTCCGGCCGACTTGTCGGGAAAGTCATTGATGTGTATCAAAAATAGTATTGGTCCCTAACATGCAACACTGAGGGGATCCTATGTTAATTTAATTGAGATCTGATTAGAGAGTCACTAAAAAAATGCTTTTTTAAAGCCTGTGCTACCTCTATAATTTGTGTCCTGTTTTTGTTTCTCTCATACCAAACGATTACACCATTTTTAGTAGAATTTTATGGTTTTCCAGTGTTTCTCTGCATCGCATTAGGCGAATGCCAGAGTGATTCCGTCAGAATTGTTGCGTCCGGTGTGCTGTTCCCTACTTGTGGCTGTGCGCCGCCCCTGACGAATGTGTTTACAGGGTGTTAAAACTGAGAGCTGCTTTACTGGGACGCTAGGCTCCAATTACCTTAGTAAGGGGCAACCTAACGTTGAGGGCGATGGTGTCGGGTGGTCGGAGCTCGTTAGCCTGCTAGTTACCAGACACGGTAACCGGCACTTCGCCTCTACGTAACCATTGGAGGAGTTCGTGGATGGCTGCGTGTCGTCTGGTCGCACACTGCCCATCTCTGGTGGCAGCGGCAGCGCTCGTTACGTATTCGCTTGTTTAGGTTCTTCCCGGGTAGCTGAATCGGGTTTTCTCACAGGTTAGATTGAACGGAAGTTACATTACGCGGCGTCACAAAAAGTGCTGTTGAAGTCGAACACCTGGAAGTAGGTGTATTCCATTCGTCAGGTCGTAAGACTGACGTAAATCACAAACCTCTAATAAGGAATAAGACCAGCTGCACAGGTTTCTTGCTTTGCTGTCGAGAGAGCCGCCTAAAACGTGAACTTCAGGCTCTTTACACAGTTTCTCACCAGTGGCTTCTCATCGACTTGACTGCCTATGAAATATCGCCTCAACTGTGCGATTGGATTCGCGACTTCCTGTCTTACTGGGTACAGTTTGTCGGAACTGACGGGAAGTCATCTAATGAAAATTATGTCTGGATTTCCTCAAGAAAGTGTTACAGGACCTCTGCTGTTCTTAATCTTCATGAACGACTTCGGAGACAATCTGAGCAATCGTCTTAGGTTGTTTGAAGATAATGATTATTGCTGCCTAACAAAGTCATCAGAAGATCAAAACGAGTTGCTAAATAATGTATGTGATAATATATGTGAGTTGAAATAGGCTCTGATCAATGAAATATGTGAGGTCTTCCACATCAGTATTAAAAAATCCCTTTAAATTTCGGTTACACTATAAAACGCACAAATTTAAAGATTGTTGTTTCAGCTAGATGCCTAGGAACTGCAATTACGAACAAGTTAAACTGGAACCATAACATTGAAAAATGTGGGGAGGACTGACCAAAGACTACTGTTTATTGGCAGAACACTTAGAAGATGCAAGTTTATTAAACAGACTGCTTAAACTACCCTTGTTAGTATACTTCTCGAACATTGCTGCGCGGTATGGAAATAGGATTGACGGAGGACGTCAAAGAAGTTCAAAGAGGGATGCTTGTTTTGTATTATCGTGAAATAGGGAAGAGAATGTCATGAATATGATAAGCGACTTGGGGTAGCAATCATTAACTCAAAGGCGTTTTCCGAGGCAGCGAGAAATTTTCTGTAGATTTCATTCACGAATCGTCTCTTCCGAATGCAAAAATGTTTTGTTGGCCCCCAATTACATAGGGAGACACGACTATTGCAATAAAATAAATCACATCTCGTACAGAAAGATTTAGCTGTTCGTTTTTATCACATGCTATTAGATACTGGAACGGTCGAGAAATAGTGTGCAGGTGCTTCTATGAACACGGGCCAAACATCTAAGTCTGAATTTTGCGGTTGTAGTGCAGCTGTAGCGCAGATTTGTAGCTAGTTTTGGGATCTGGGCGTGACTACAGCGTTTTTTATGGATATCTTTCTCTCCATTTAGCTTTCTGCATAAATTTATTGAACACTGTGACTTGACTTCTAGACGTGGCGTACCTGCATTTGTAAACATTTATTTACAGATTTTGCTGTTTCTGTCCATATTTTAAAAATAAAATACCAAGAAATTTCTCAACAGTGAATAAACTGTAGAAATAATCTTTCCTTCAGTTTTCTAAACAGAGAGCTGCAAAGTAGGTAATGCAGTGGATTATGTAGTTGTAGGGCAGCCCACGCGTGATCGAGCTTCGGGTTAATGTCGATGATTGGCGCTTCCCGATGCTTATGCTACGCTGCACACAACGAAGCTGTGCGGGTTGCGGTGCTGCAGGCAGGCAAGACGCTTGGCGCGGTAACGAGATTACAATTCTGATACCAGAGATATCGCGGGGTGGGAAGGGAATGTATCCAGAAGTTGTTTCCAAATTTAAGCATTACGTTTCATCATGCTACGAAACGTAAACGTTACCTTTTGTGTCATAAACAAGTGCCATATGTACGCTATTATGAAGTGCGTTACGTTTGATAATCAGTCCACCGCCTTCCAACGACAGGCTATTTTGGGGAGCCCTGCTATTAGCATATAACAGAGCTCATGTTGCGACGTTAATACGAAATAATTTTTATTTGTTGGAATTCTCCTTCCCTCTTTCCCTCCCTCCTTCTATCTCTTTAAGATAAAACAGAAATGAATTCGTCGAAAGCAAATAAATCTTATAAATTCAGTTTTGGATCACCGTTGCAATTACTGCAAAGTCACCGAACAGAAAAACCTAAATCTCCTGCTTGCAATGAGAACTGAAGTGCTGGGCGTGCCACTCTAAGATTGATAATTAACGAGAAGACACCTTTTCTGCATGTCTAAACATCTATTACGACACAGCATTGTGCCAAATGAAGACTCAAAGAATAAAAAGAGATTGCTAATAAAACTTCATAAAGTTACTTTTCTAAGGTGCTCAGATAGTGAACATTAAAGTGCAACTGAGAGTAAAAATGCAAGGCGTGATCAAAAAGTTTCCGTTTGAGGGCGTTGCAGCAGCGTGTATGCAACGTATCGCAACCCCGTTGTGGGTATATAAACACCGACGTATAGGCAAGGGAATAGTGTGATACTTCTGTCTTTCTGACGCACATGAGGTAATTCGGAAACGTTAAGTATGGCGTCATTATTACGACATGCGTTCAAACAGGACCAATGTGCTGTTGTTTTTTTCTTGGCTGCTGAAAGGCAGACACCGGCAGACATCCATAGGAGAATACAGAATGTGTATGGGGCAGCATGTCTGTCGAAAGCCAACGTTGCATAATGGTGTGATTAGGGATGCTGCTGTTTCATGATTACGCACGTCCCCATATCGCACATATCGTAACGCAGAAGTTATGCCAACTCAAGTGGGTGGCTCTCGAGCAACCGTCACATAGTCCTGATCTCTCCCCGTGCGATTATCACGCCTTCGGTCCCGTAAGAAAAGCCGTGATGGGTCAACGGTTGCTTTCGGTCGTGGATGTGCAGCAGGTAGTGACGGACTTCTCACGCAGTACGACACGGTGTTTTACGAAACGGAGATCTTCATCTTGGTGCTTTGGTCGAATGTCTGCCTCAATACTGACCGCGATTTTGCCTGATTAGCATACCTATTTTGGACTGTACGATCTTCGAACGGATTTTTTTTCTCCAGTACTTCCTTCACAAACTTCGCGTATTTTCATTTATAGTCTGAGAGCAAGTCAAAATTTTGTCTGTTATCCTGTTTCTCCCAGTACATACACTCACTTGACGGTTGTTTACTCTGAAATAGGCAGTAGTAGAATATTCCTTTGACAGATTTCTTAGTGTAACAAGGTAGCGCACCGCAAAGCAGACGCATGGTTGTGCTTTTCGTTCTGTTCTGCTTGCGAACGTTTCTTGCTGTTGGCGAAATTACTCTGTAGACGGAAATTATTGCTTCTGATGCATATTATTGTTCTCTTATTGCAGAAAGTGATCACGTTGATAAGGTATAGGTAGTAAATAAAACTGGGTAAATTTCTGTACAACCTATGAATGAGTTTACTCATTTTATTTCTTATTTATTTAACCTGTCAAGATTAGGGCCACCAGGGTCTGACTTAACATCTAATTAGGCAATGTACGTATTTTGCATTTATATTCATTGCCATAAGCATGGTCTGAACAGAATTAAAACGATATTTCTCCCTGCAATTCGAAAGAAATTTCACAGTGCGACTGCAGTCGGGATTTTCATTATTTTTAGGGAGAAAGTCCAAATTAGAAGCTGTAACGTAAATTACCCATATAATTTGTAGGCGGAGAACAAGGGAAGGATATTTCATTCTTGGGCTGTAAACGTCTTTTAATGTTGTTTTATCGTTTTTAAAATTACTTTAATTCCACTACAGCTTCACTTTAGTAATATTACCACTATTTTAGTTTTATGTTGCGCCAATTGCGGTGATTAATAGCAAACTCGTGGACGTAATAGGTTTGACAAAATTTCATGGTACAGATTGCAGTTGTCACCAAAAGGCGCCAGTCCTGTTTGCAGGTTTCATATCAGGATAGAATTCAGGCTATGCAAAGCTAAGCCCGCCCGGGTAGCCATCTGGTCTAACGCACCTCTTCTCGAGCGGGAAGGCGTGCCGGTCCCCGGTGGATTAGTGTCGAAGTCCGGTGTGCCAGCCAGCCTGTGGATGGTTTTTAAGGCGGTTTTTCATCTGCCTCGGCGAATGCGGGATGGTTCCCCTTCTTCCGCCTCAGTTAGACTATGTCGGCGCAAACCCTGTCTCTACGTACGCGTTCACCATAATCACTCTCCCACGCAAACTTTGGGGCTACACTCGTCTGGAATGAGATGTTCCCGGGGGCGTCCACTGGGGGCTGAACCGCACAATAACCCTGGGTTCGGTGTGGGGCGGCGATGGGGTGAGTGGACTGCTGTAGCCTGTTGTGGGGTTGTGTACCACTGAGGTCTACGTCGGGAACGAAGCCTCTCCGTCGTTTCTAGGTTCACAGTTCAATACGTACGTACGTACATACATACATACATAACTTCGAAAAGCTCTTTGCTCACTCATGTAGGCATGTCAGTTTCATATTCGTAGGAAAATATTAATTCCCGTAGTTGCTTGATGGATTATATTTTTTGTTTATAATGTTTTGTGCTATAATGTTACCTTAGACATTAGATATCTTTGTGAAGGACAGATATTTCATCTAGTTATAATGTTATAATGTTTTTGTCTTGACTGCCGTTTTGGAAGGATTAAAGAGAATCTGGTATAAATAATACATAATTACGTTATATGTTGATTTGGCACCATTAAATGGAAAGCAGCTATTACTGTATGAAGGCGTGTATGTCGTTCAGAATTGTGGAATAACATAGCCCTTGCATTATCAGGAAAAACTGATTCTGGGATGACAATAGTTCAACGGATAATTTTATTTAACATATTATTTGTTTCTGTGCAAGCCAAAGAAGTTACACAGGAATTGAAAGTTTTGTGTCTACAGTATAAGTATCGAAAGTACCTCGCAGATTCTAACCAAAAAAAAAAAAAAAAAAAAGAAGTCACGAACATTTCAGAGTGAATCCTCGTCTGCATATTACGTATTATAATTTTTACGGGTCGATGTGAGAGATTTCCTTGGAACATGGAGACGCCTTACTTACTGCTCGACGTGCTATTTACCCGGCATATACGATTCTTGCAAATTATTTTTTTTCTATACTTTCAGAAGGGGCCTAATACTTATTGTTATTTCGTTAAATAAAGATGTTATTGGAGAACCGCGGCTGTTACGTGATTCGAAATGCCACCAGCCTGCCACAATTAGGTTTTTCTTGTTTGGAATTAATACGTCCGTTGTAAAAGAACTTCCATGTTCTTACCGAAACAGCCAGACGTTGGTTTGCAGGTGACTTGCTCTAGGAAAAACAAACTCACAGTTTGAGAATGTATGATGGTAGAATCCAATCTAACGTGAAATGATTGGATGGAGCATTTATTTTTATTTCACGTAAGTCTCATTCTAGCGCGAGTTTTGTAGCTCAACCGTTATTCTTACACTTTCCTAAATTATGATTTTTTTTCTTTATGTTAGGGCAGTTCACGTGTAAACCAACGTTCATTTGTTTTGACGAAAGCGCGTAAGACATCTGACAACGAATACATAAATTCGAAACCGGTAGCAGTGTTTCTTTTTTTTCCAATAAAGTAAATCAATACCAAATCGTAGCTAGTTGCTGCTAGTGTGCTATCTACATCCTATAGAAATGATTCTTACGTGAAATACAGAAAATGCGTAATTTAGATTAGTTGTTAGTGTAGTTCGGATGAGTTAGCGGAAAAGGATATTGGCCTGATGAGCATCACTCGAGAAAAGGGGTTGAGCACCGGGGGGGGGGGGGGGGGGGGGAAGGGGTGGCTGACGTCAGCAGACCACAAGCGTCCAGGCGCCCCGTGCCCGCGGAGGCTGCGGCCAGAGGCGCGTTTCGGGCGCGCTCGGCAGCTTTCGGGTGGTGTCCGGGATGTTGCAGGTGGCTGTGATCGACCCACGCACCCGGTGCGTCGCCGATTGCCGACCGCTCCCGAAAGTGTCCGAGCGAACCGTCTGACGCCGAGCTGGACTCTCCAGTCTTGCTTTGTACTTTCATAATGGCTACCGAGGACGACCTAAGAATACTAAGATAGTGCTGGACCCTGTCGTCTATTAACTGACTTTACTGTTGGTGAAAATAGAGACGTGATCGGAACAGTACAGTTACGTTGTAGTAGAGAGACCTGCAAACGCAATAATTTTTAAAGTGCAATATACAGACACTTTTTAGAGGCTGTTCTCACATTTACATCTTCATCTGTACTCTGCAAGCCAGCTTACGGTGTTCGATGGAAAGTACTTCTAGTGTCACTGTCTGTCACATTCCCTTTCCCTTTTTTTTTTCAATATTCTGTTCCGAATTGTGCGACTACCGATAATTTTTCCAATTTTCTCATCGAGACCATTTCGAAAGGTGTGTCTGAGATGATGTGATGTATTGCCAAATTTTTTCTTCGAATGTACTCTCTCAAATATGTTAATATGTTCGTGATGCACAACTCCTGTCTTGCGCGCCTGACGTTAGAGTTTGTTAAGGATCTCCGTAAAATTCTCGCACAGACTAAACGATGCCTTGACGAAACGCTGCGCTTTTCGTTAGATGTTCTCTCTTCAGTTAATCCAACCTTGTAAAAGTCTGAGACTAATAAACAGAGCTCAAGAATTGGCCGATCAAGTGTTTCGTATAAGCCATTTCATTCGTGAATAACTTAAATTTTCTTAATATTCTCCCAATGTATCTCAGCCTGTTTTATGTGGTCATTCCACTTTAAGTCGCTCCGGCTGGTACTCCTAGGTACTTCACGGTAGTGATTTGTGACTTATAATCAAACACTAATGGATACCTTCGCCTGTATGTGCGCAACACGCTTCATGTATTTACACTCAGGGAAACTCAGTCCCTGTACACAGAGTTTATTAAACTCATAAGTAACTTCCCAGTACGCTCAAAAAAGAAAACGATGTTTGCTTGAAGATTTCAGGTAGAAGAGAGAGCTCCATGTTGATGCGTAGTTCTTAATCTTTGCCGCATGGTTGAAAATAGAATAAATAATCGTATTATTGGGAATACGCCAACCGTGTATGCGATCATTATAGTGAATATCTTATACAGGTCTGTTCTTTCGGACATGCGTGCGTGAAAGAACGGACACCATACCTGTATAGTATATGCGCCAGACGATCTGTCCATCTTTCAGTGCAGATACACAATAATGTCAGACCCTCGCGGGAATCCAGTAGGGTTGTGAGCAAAGAGAAGTAATGCACAGGGAACACTACTGTGTAGTGAGCGTAAAACGGAAAATCCGGGCTCGATTCTCTGTCCAGCACAAATGTCATCTGCTGCTATCGAGCTCTCTCAGTGCCCCACTGCAGCAGAAGTCGGAAATTGTAATAAATAAGTATAATAAATATCTGTTCGCGAACTACACTTTTGGTGTTAAGAGAATGCGAATTTCTCCATACGTACGTTCGGCGACGTTCTGATGATAACGATGCGTTTCATAAGCAAAAAATGGCCACGTTGGCTCAGCAACCCGTCCTATGCAGCTGTAATGTAGTACATTTGTAGCTGGAAAAAATTGGGCTCATATCGTAACTATCCTGAATTTTTTTTTCTCTTTTGTATCTGAGTTAACGATGGAAGGTGTATTCTCCCTAATGGGACTGGTTGGCTTCTCCCAACATCTTGGTCGAGCAAACAGTCGTGCCGATAGACGTGACGCAGTTGTAAGACAATAGACTAGCATGAGGAAGGTGACCTACAAGTCCATGTCTTACCATACTGACTTACGTTTAACGATTATTCCAAAATTCGTTAAGGTTCCATTAATAGAACACGGCCTATTTTATTTTCAGGAACGTAGCTTGTTATGTTCTCAGTAAACTGGACGTCTGCGGGGCAGTGAGCCGTAACTTTTCTTTCTTCTTTCGGTCGATAGTATATTCGTTGCTTCTTGGAACTGAATTGGGCCAGTATTCTCCTTTAGTGACCTGAACTGGAAAAATTCTTCCAGGCTGACACTTCGATGTCTTACTCACGGGGAATTTTCTGGTGCTAATAATATTCATTAAAAAAATTAAAGAAAAATCATGGTGATAGCAGGCGTAAGCTAGGAATCTTTCCTTGTTTGTAATTGGAAGAGGTCTGTGTTTTGTTATCGTCGTCGTCGTTGTTGTTGTTGTTGTTGGTGGTGGTGACAGAATTGGGTACGTGTAGCTGTCTGTATTCTTCACATACAAAAAGCTTCACCTTGAGTGAAAACCACTTTGTGTCGATGAAAAACAAATCGTGTACCGAAGTGGTGCCCACGACGTTCTGAATGACTATTACTGAGCGGACTGGTGCAGTGGTTTAAACGTATAATCTGCAGGAGATCAAATTCACGTTCGCAAATGTAGGGACAGTTCCTTCGAAGTGGGTGAGATATAACTTCCGTCCACCTCTATCCTATGAGTTTTGATGCTTATTTTCGGATGATGTCTGCGTTAACAGCTGCTATACATTGTTTCGAATTATAATTCTGATGCTGTTTTTCTAAGACATTAATTTATTAATGATTTTATTAAAAAACAATAGCTGTTATGAAACACGTCTGCTTTTTTATTGTTATTGTTAATGAGTTTAAAACTTCTGACGTACGTTTTCGCTGTCGACAAAGATGGGGGAAAATTTACCGTGTGAGAAATAAAAGTACCTGTAGTTTAGAGCACACCCACATTCACAACCTAACTAAAAAGTGTGTAGTAATTGCGATAGAAACAGGTTTTTTTTTTTTTTTGCACTATGCTAATTTTTTTCGAAGTACTTTGATTTTTATCCTCTGTCAGTATTACTATTTAATAAGTTGTGCTGTGGTCGATAAACTAGATCACACTGTGGGCTACAACTAATATATCCCTGGTATTTTAGGTCAGAGAGCACTCTGTGCAAACTAGACTGCTCTTAATGGCTGTATTCCGCAGGGACGGTGATATATGGAACTTGGGAGGGGAAGGGAGTGGGAGGTGTGGGACAGAGAACAAAGTGAACGTTATTACTCCGTGCGATCCGCTGCCTGCCCAACTGACGGCGCCGGCAGCGATGGGCATGCAGACGAGGTTGCAGGGTGGACGGACCACGCCCTGCACAAGGTGCCGCCCTGTTGCGCGCGCCCTCATTTGTCACTGTCCGCTGTCGGCGGCCCAGCGCGCACAATATTTGGCGGTGCGTGCGGCGGCAGTGCGCCTGCGCGCTCGCTACAGGTGACCACACCTTCTCACCTGTTACTGGCTGCTGCTCCCTTCTTTCTGCCGCATCTACTCCCCCCCCCCCCCTCCATCTCCCTCTCTGCAGTGCGTCAGCGCCGTGAAGGAGTTTCTCTATAACTTGGCCAGTAATCGTACATCATGTAATAGCTTAGACTTCGTGGCCAGTAAGACTCAAACCGTTTCTAGGCGCAGTGCCGCGTCAAATAGCAAAATACCAGTTTCTGAATGAAACTGACGTTTCGGCCACGGTTGCGGTGGCGGAAACGTCGGTTCTGTTTAATGATAGATATTTCACAATCTGACGCACGCAAAACCATCTTAACATAAACCACACATCCCATAATAGCCAAAATTGGGTGTTCTTAGCCTTAGAGAAACCCCAATCTCCGCCACATACGTAACAAGAGCCACTTTGGACATTCTCGTTCTAATAATGCCATACAAGTTACTGCTGTAAAACAAAGAAACTCTTCGGGGATATTTTTCCTTCGAAGAATGCCAATGGCAGTAGAAAATTGGAATTACTTTATGAAGCAGGTCCAGGTACCTCTGTCTTAAGAGCATACAAGCGAAAGGAAGAGTCCTTATACACAAACCTGGTTGCCCAGCCATTTGACTACTTCATTGGCTTGTTCATTTGCTTGACTGTTGTTTGCTATCGTATTGATGCGGCATGAGAGTATTTGTAGACCATTCCCGAACAACTTCCTCCCGAGGCATACGTATCACTGTAATAACTGCGTGCCTGTGTGACAAATCTCCTCTCAATCTGCTACTTCCGCTCTTCAGTATAAGTAATTCAGTAAACACAGGGACCTTGAAATTAAACAGTTTATGATTAACACTGTGTTTATTGTATATTGAGCTCATAAAAAGTCCGTTTGTCGATCTATAGCCTACTCAGAGTACAGACACAACCACACTATTCACGTTGTCACTTGAATTACTCATTACCGGTTTTCCTTTCGATCGCCGCATAGGAAAATGTATTTCACACCGGTCTCTAGCTGCCGGCGTTTCTCCGCGTCTCCCGTCGTCTTGGTTCCAGCGGTTATGGTAAAGGTTAGATTAGGTACATCGTGCCGTTCTAATGTTCGCTGCCCAGAATATCTTACTTTTGCATGACCTGGGCAGGAAGATAGATAAGTGGTGTCTTTTACGATGAATTAAATACTAATTAGTCGAGGGAAATATTTCCAGTAAACCGTAATCTTCGGATACGAAGCCAGGTTCGGAAGTATTATCAGATCCAGAGTACGTTATCTGCGACACGGGTGGTGAAGGGAGAGATCACTAAGCCGTCGCTTTCTCTCAGATCTACGCGAATCCAGAAAGCAATGAGGAAAAAAAAAAAAACGTTTTAGAGAATAGCTTAGTTAGTAACGATGTAAGCGTTTGCACTTTCTAGAATGTAAAGTGTTGTGTCTACTACGTACTTAAACAACAGTGATACATATATTAAAACTTGTGGCAATTTTCTTTCTTTGTTTTATTCTTTTTCTGTTCCAAACAGCAAAAGTATTATTAATATAAGCAGAGAAAGTCTTGATTTTATTGGTTTCAAATATAAGCCTTGAACTGAGGTTTCTGAAACTGCTTATGTAGCCCGCACTGCTACATTGAATAAAGAGGCGGATAGTGAAACCTAGGAGGAAGAAGCTAAGGTCATTTGCAGTTCGGGGCTACAGGAGGAGCAGTTTTGAAATTGATACCAGAAGAACGAGAAACGTGCTAATGCAGGTGATACGGCATTCAGATGAATATGCGGAAGGAGTAATAATGAAAAGCTTTGCTACGGATCAAAATAAATTACTAAATTGCACAGATTACAAAACTCTTCGGGTGCAGAAAGATAGATAAATAGATAGATAAAGATGCTAAAACGGATGGAAGGGAAGAGAGAATATAGGAATGCATAAGTAAGATTGAAAAAAAAAAAAAAAAGATAAAATAACATTCTATGACTGCATCTGTCTATTGTGAATGCTATTGCTGTTTCGCTTAATGTATGGTACATAACTTACAAAGAAAGCAGTACACAGAGAGACGTAATAAACTGTGCGAGAAGCTATCGATTAAGTATCGGTCAAGTCATCGTATTCAAGTAATGTAACCAAGAGAGATGACATAGTGTTACGTACATTGGCAGAACATTGAAGAATTCCCTTCATTTTCTTCGAGTATTGTTTTCAGGCCGTCCGCCTATGTAGCGGTGTCGTAGTCGGTGGCTGCCGTTTGGAGGACCCGAGTTCGATTTCCGAAGCTGCCAAGGATTTTTTCTTGGTGGCTAACGGACGTAGTCAGCCTCGCGATGCCAGTTGAGGAACTACTTTAGCGAGTAGTAGCGGCTCCACTGTCTGGAAAGTCAGCAAAACGACGGGAGAGCTGTGTGCTGACCAAGTGCAACTCCATATGCATCCACATGACGCCACAAGGCGGAGGGTGACACGGCGGCCGGTAGATACCCCTCGAGCCCTCGCAACCCAGCGAGGAGCTCGTTAAATTATTTTCAGGCCACTGCGAAGATGCGCGAATACAGCAGAATGGGATAGTGATCAATGTTGCATAGCATCATAAAAAGCATGCGTAGTGATCGTTAGGTCACAATCACGGGAGAACGTCAAGATAATCGTGGAGTCTAACTTGGTACATTTATGAAGTAATATGGTGACTAATGTGAAACACTGTAACAGTTTATCAAAAACCAGCAAGATCTGCCTTAAATGTAGTAGAGATTAAAATACCCTAGCTGCTATTTGAGCCATAGCCCCGCCACAGCGAATTCGCTGGCTCCGATGGCAGCTCCAGTGTAGCGACCGGGGAGTCGGCTTACTGTGTGGACATTCCAGGGCTGATGGTCGTGTCAGGCTGGAATAATCAATTAGAGCGCGCCGCGGCCCGCATAGCGACATACCGCAGTTTAATTAGCCCGCCAACGCCTGCGGCCCCGGAGCTATTTGCGAGCAATTACTGGCAGCCGGCCTCCCCAGTGTAAACGCTGGCTGTGAGGCTGCGTTACAAGACACCGCTGCACTGCCCTCTGCCTCGCATCAGCGCTCAACCGTATCAGTGTAGCTTCTCCTGATAGTGTCCCCACGACCTAGTACAGTACTTCCCTAGGTCTTCGTGTTCGTAACTGGCGATTAGCTGCTTTAGTTAGTTCCTTACCTATTATCAAGCAATATCACACACAAATTATGTTACGTGCTCCATTTGTCAGCACGTCGTGAACCACACAACAGTGTGTAATAGACGACCACGTAACGGCGTCTTATATTCCCATCGAGTGGCGGGATATCCTACATTCACGGATGCTATAGGAAGGGTTTCCACATAGGGCACTTGGGTTCCGACTATTCTTCGACTGTATTCCTGCCCTGTGGCGTCGGATGTATTCCCACACAACGTGGGGTAACTTAACGTGTGCGAGTTGTATTCAGTCCCAGTGGAGCAAATAGACGATGATTCTCGGGACATATTTAGTTTTGTTGAGGTAAAAACAAGAGCGGGAAAGAAAGAAACAAATTCTGGATTCAAGGGAAACAGGAAACTTTGGAACGAATGGCTATTTTCATTTCCTTTTCTCGGTCCTTAGACTTTCAATTTCTGTTGTATTACAATGCTGAATATGTCACTTTATTTCTGAAGTGTGAAGATCGGAAAATATCATTGTGTCTGCTTGATTTTCTTTAAAGTCATTCATTTTCTTTTCCTCCCTGGCGCGTGGGGCGGCTGGTTGTCGGGGCTCGCTAGTGACTCTTGGAATATCAGTCAATGCAGTTTCCAGTTTATCAGCGCTTCCATGCGACATCGAAGACCTTTGGGTCCTGTTTATCTGGCCAGCATGCCTGAGCGTGTTAGAATCTGCAGGAGACGAAGTACTGCGATCCACCGAGGATGGAACAACTTCAACATCCTGGTTTTCATCTCCATTTACATCGTCTAGGGAACGTTGAATGTTGGTGAAAGTCCCAAGGTTTTGAAGAAACGGGATTAAAAATTGTAGATCATCTTACAGTTTCCATTTCTTTAACTTCTTCATAGCCTGACTGGATGTGGATATGCGTGTAGCAAGAGCTCGAGTAAAATACGTCAATAGCACCCATTTTCTTCCTCGTTCATCATCTACAAGTAAGCAAAGTTATAGACGAATGTGAAAATTGTTATCACTGTTACCTTCAGCAAGTAGAACAAAAGGTAATACGAACAGGAATACAAAACCTATATTTTCTGGATTTGTTAAACGTCTCACCGATGTCCCTCCATATATTGGCTCAGACAAGAGTATTGTCGTAATCTTTATGCGACAAGTCATAGAATTCTGGATGCTCCTGAACAAGCACTACAAGCTCCACGTCCAAGTTTACGAAAAACACGGAGAGCCTAGTGTGAGGTCAGACAGGACACGTGCGCTCGAGAGAGACTCAAGCAGTTCGGGAAAAGTCGGAAAGAGCTGAACACCGTTAACAGGGACGTACCGGCTCCTTGACGTGGTATCAGCTTGAGGCACTGTGTTTACGCTGCGCATCTGTCATGTATCATGCAATCACACTCCCGCCTATAGCACGACAGGCGCACAGCAGGCTATATGAAAACGAGATTTCTTGACGACTATGAAAAGTGAATAGGATCCTGTACTTCGACCAAATGTGTAGCGTCGTGGAGTACTGCAAGCAGCCCGAGGTCAGAAAGCGCCGTGTCTCGTAATCGGCGGCCTTCCGGGGCTGTTGGTATTGCCACTTATAGCTGCTGTTTCGTGACACAGTCGCAGCATAGTCTGTCCATGCTGCCCTATGTGGAAAGCGGCCCATAATCTGTATGTAGAATGGAAAAGTACAGCTTATAAGCAGGTCATTACTATAGAGTCAGAGTACGTCTTGAACACATGGCATGATCCAAGTGATCAGCGTCGTAAGACTAAAACCCACAAATCTTAATTTTTTGTGTGATGTTGCAGGATGAGAGTGTGGGCGAAACTGAACAATAGCCACTGAAATAAAGTAGTTCAATTCAAATCCCGAAATAACACACTGGTGCGGGAAAATGAACTCTTCCAAGAAACTTAACGTTGCTGTGGACCCAAGCATAAAGAAGGCTATTGGGTTGACTTTGACTACATCATCTTTCAGTTTGGCGTCTTTAATAATGTGACTACATGTAACTAAAAAATTAATGCTGTCTACATCCGCTCCATTGGCTAAATATCTCAAGGGTTTCTTCCAGATCGCACAGTCGATTCCATCCCCATTGTTGCTACAACTTAGTTAATTAATTTACTACTATCTAGACGTGAAATACTTTTTATCGTACCTTTTTCCTCCATTCATAACGCAACAAGAACTCCAACAGTGTCAGAAAACTTCTAAGAGATTCGAAAATAATGAGGAAAACTCTTTCGGTCTAACTTACTTTTAAAAAATGAAAGATCAACACCATTAGCAATTAATATCCTGGGAACAAGATCCACAAATACAGAAACCTAAGAAATGACTGGAGGAAGCGTTGCCACGATAAAAATATGAAATCGGCTGTTGTGTAAAGGAATATGAAAATGCATGTGTTACTGCAAAGGAGTGCTTCAGACAAACAGGAATCTCCAGTTCAGACAGTATGTATACTGAGATAAAGTATTTTCTCCTTGTAGATATACTGCATTAGGTCATGAGCGTAGAAAATCTGGATAAAGAAATTTTTCATTTCTTTTTATTAATTTTTATTTACTTTTTGCAAATCTGTTGCTTGGAAAAGGGAATGGAAGCAATATGATATCTCCCAAATTAACGGAAGAGAATAGATGAAGAGCATGAAGTGACTACGTATCTGGGAAGAAGGTGAAACGCTAGTGATAAGGATAAAAATAAAGAGCGTAGGAACATGCAAGATCGCTTACTCCACTTCTTTTTATAACTCCTCTTTCCAGTGCATCTATAACTGTATCATTTTGCCCGTAAAGGCCTTAGATGTATATCGTAAGGTCCCTTTGTGTGGGCAATCGGGGACGCGACTATTAAATCCCATTGGGATAAAATGCCGATAACACGGAAGCCCAGGAAATAATGAAATATGCACTATATTTTCATCAGCATTTCATGTCTTATTATAGAAGACGAAACAGCTGTCCACAAGTCCACTATCAACGTCAGTATGGATACTGACCTGAAAATGTGGAGCTCCTTGATATGGAATTCTGTATACGTGCAGTCATTGAACTCTTGACAGCGGAAGGTGTCTCCCCAAAAGTGATTCATCAGAGAATTTGTGGTGATTGTGTTGATGTGAGTACTGTGCGTCGTTGGGCGAGTAAGTTTAAAGATGTTAAGGCTTGAACATCTGACCTGCGTGACAAACAAAGAGTTGGATGTCCTGTGACAGCAACCACCGAGTTTCACAAGGGAAATGTTGACAGACTGATTTAGGACGATCGTTGTATCACTCCGAGAGAAATTGTAAGCACAACCGACATTTCACAAGAATGTATGAGTCACATTATTGCATGACAATGCCAAACCACACACTTCACGTGCCACTACAGCAGAACTTCACAGACTGAATCTCACCACCGTACGGCATCCTCCGTACAGTCCAGATTTAGCACCGTCCGATTTCCATCTGCTACCGATAATGAAAGACGATCTGCGGGCACATCATTATGCTTCTGATGAAGAGACTGTGGTTGCGGAAACAGAGTGTCGACTTCTTCCGAGACAGCTTCAGAAAACTTGTTCATCGTTGGCAAAAATGTATTCAATTGGCTGGTGATTATGTGGCAAAGTGAATATTGGTAATTAAGGGTCACATTCTAAGGATTATTTCTGCGTTTGATTTTTTAAAATATTCCCATCCAAACCAAGTTAACGAACGTGGAGGCATTACTTTTCATTCAACCCTCGTAAAAGAGGAAACGCCAGTTGGATCGGATATTTCGGCCTAAATACAGTGGTGCGATGATCAGAATGTAAAAGTGAAATGTTGTATTTTTAAGGGTGTTGTCTATTTTCGTTGTAAAACTTTCCAGTTGCGGCAATTTATGAGGTGCGTTAGCATTAACTCGAAGAGAATTTAATACATGACATTGAGAAATAGAATCTTATTCCTTTTCATTACCCCACAGCAACCTGTTTGAAAATAATGAAAGCGTATGAATCGTAGACATATAATATGCAATCAACTAATACTTCCACGAAGTCTGTATTGAATAGCATTTTTTATTGAAAACTGAAAAATAGTGTTTCGTATACACTCTGCGAAGGAAATCGTGCGGAAACCACCGAAGAAACACAATGTCGTGAGATGGCGCGGGTAGTGTCTACAGTCGCGAAAGGACAGCGGCAGATTCCAGATGTTTCTCTCAAGTGGACTTCACAGTTTTAGAATACTGTCAGTTAATTATGTGACAAATTGGGCAGGAAAGTGTAGCCCGCATAAAGATTTCCATATCCAGAAAGAAGCCCTGTTGACACATTTTGTATTGCAGACACACTAGAGTTATATTGTTGCTGATTGTTAAAACTACAGTTGTTCCCTCAAACGCTGTAACTCTGTCACATATCGACAATCTGCGCATATGACCCACATCTCATCACTTGTAATCATATTTGAACACTGACGTGTTTTCTTCATCGTGAGCTTCGTTATGGCTGCGTATAGAATCTAATAAGTCATCAAGTGATGTGTTGGGTTGGTTGGTTGATTTGGGGAGGGGACCAAACAGCGAGGTCATCGGGTTAGGGAAGGACGGAGAAGGAAGTCGGCCGTGCCCTTTCTAACGAATCATCCCCGCATTTGCCTGAAGCGATTTAGGGAAATAACGGAAAACCTAACTCAGGATGGCAGGACGCGGGTTTGAACCGTCGTCTTCCCGAATGCGAGTCCAGTGTGATAACCACTGCGCCACCTCGCTCGGTGTGAGGACGTTACAGTACAGTATATTTCGTTGCTGTTAGGCCTTGAACCGTTTGTTGCTCTTCAAGAGGCTCTTACGGTAAACGGTTAAAGCCATTCCGACTGTCGTCATCAAAGAACACTTCCAAAATAGCGTAATACATTTAACAGCACTCATTCAAACTAGGGGATGTCAGCCAGCCGCGGTGGCCGAGCGGTTCTAGGCGCTTCAGTCCGGAACCGCGCGACTGCTACGGTCGCAAGTTCGAATCCTGCCTCGGGCATGGATGTGTGTGATGTCCTTAGGCTAGTTAAGTTTAAGGAGTTCTACGTTCTAGGGGACTGATGACTTCAAATGTTAAGTCCAATAGTGCTCAGAGCCGTTTGAACCATTTTTTAAGGGATGTCAAGACGAATCGGATATGGATCGATCTCTTCCGAGCAGTAACCCATCGAACGTACTTACTGGAAATTCAGACTTCAAATCTTTCGTTGAATGCAGTGTTCTCGAATACACCACAGATACGTGTTCACAATCGCACTTCATAATCACTAGTACGCCTGTGAGATTCCAGCTTTAAAAAAAATGGTTCAAATGGCTCTGAGCACTATGGGACTTAACATCTGAGGTCATCAGGCTCCTAGAACTTAGAACTACTTAAACCTAACTAACCTAAGGACATCACACACATCCATGCCCGAGGCAGGATTCGAACCTGCGACCGTAGCAGTCGCGCGGTTCTGGATTGAAGCGCCCAGAACCGCTCGGCCACAGCGGCCGGCCCAGCTTTAAAGAAGTGAGCCGACGACGTACTAGATTCAGTTATACGAGTAGGGGTCATGAGCAAATTCCACTGGAGGGCCGTGCTGTCGTCTGAATAACACATTGTACTGGTTGCTGAACATGAGCTCTCGTTACGACACAGGAGCTCTGTCTTTCAAGGGACGCTCTGTAATATGGTTCCCTGACGAGAAGTTTTCATTTCTAAGCATGCCAGAACGACGAACTTATCGAAATAAAGTGTAAAATACTGTGAAAGTGTAACATGTTGCTGGTATTCGTTGCAAACATTCTTTTCGGTTCCCAGTAATATTCGTTTTGGAATGTTCATTGCTCTCGTCGCACTAAACAGTCAATCGTAGACTGACTTACAGAGAAGCCACAGCGTGACGCATTTCTGGTTGTCAAGTACGTCCTCTGAGCTATACAGGAGATCTCTGCGCACCACAATAGGAGAACTCTCCAGTATTATGTAGCGCGTTCCTGCATCCACCTAGCTGGCCGAAGTGGCCGTGCGGTTAAAGGCGCTGCAGCCTGGAACCGCAAGACCGCTACGGTCACAGGTTCGAATCCTGCCTCGGGCATGGATGTTTGTGATGTCCTTAGGTTAGTTAGGTTTAACTAGTTCTAAGTTCTAGGGGACTAATGACCTCAGCAGTTGAGTCCCATAGTGCTCAGAGCCATTTGAACCATTTTTGCATCCACCAACAGCTGTTCCGTCTCCTGTCAATGCAATCAAAGCCCCTCTGCGAATGGCGGTAGGGAATAGAGAATCCGTCAGTGGCTGCATAAGTACCTGCTGGTAGCCTCCTGACTGAGTGGCGTTGTGCAGATTCCGCAGCTGAACATCATTGTGCACTCGAGCGCCGTATTGCAGGAGAATTTGCCGCAGAGGAATGCGTACAGGCGTCGCATACCGCCGCAGCAGACGCCGTAATACAACAGGCCGCAACGCGGCTGCGTGTGTGTCGGCGTCGCGAGCAGATAGCGCCGGCGAAACCGCCGTCGTTTATTCAGAGTACCGCAACAGGCGCATAAAAAACTGAGCGCTGCCCCCCACCCCCCGGCCAGGCTCGCGCGCACGCCACTCTGTGGGCTTGCGTGCTTCGGCACTCTATCCGACACGCCTGGCGTTCTTCCTTTTTCCCCCAATAGCTTACTTACTACGGCCTTGCTGCCAACGCAGCAACTAGCATACGTGTTCTCATTCACAGATTGTTGTAGCAGCATCATATCACTTTCATGGCTCTTCTAACCAATTCACGTCTACTGAAATCGGCTTCTTGTGACTTGAGAATGATTATAATGAATGCCTGCACTACCGTACCAACTTTTTTGTGTAGACATGGGAAGGGGCAAGCAAACCTATTCAATAATTTCGTTTGTTGTAAATTAGATATACATCTTTCAGTAAAACTCTGATGCGGACATGTATGCCTATAAACTGATACGAGTGCTCAATCATTTGTTTTTGAATCCGTTGGCGCCGTAATGTACCACAGACATCTGTGCTTAAGGGGATGGACAAGGAGAGAAATTTTTTATTTGCTTAAAATGTTTTTTGGAGAGTGTATTTTTAAGATTCGGTCATATAAACTATACCATAAATGTTAGTTACCGAGGGACTGGGCCGTTGGTATCGACTAAAATAATACGCTCAACACGTTTTCCCTTCCTAATATGATGAGTTTATGGTAAACAGTCTGGAAGTACGTTCTTGTCTCTCATGTCTGCATAACTTGTCATTTCGATTGTTTTTTATACGAAGTAAAACGTGAGTACTTGTAAGTGGCAAAGAAACGTATTTATACCGATAGGAAAAGTTCGAAAAATAATATTGATCTTGCAAGAAACGCTTCGATTGGTAAGCGGAAGCCAGTTAACAGATATAATTCCGTCAAAATAAGAGTGTTTCGACATCGGCGAAAGAAAGGCCAGCCGTACGGTGCTGGCATTGTCGATTAAAGGTTTGTTTAATTTCAGTATTGAAAAACACAAGTTGAAATTTTAAATACTTGTTTTTTCAAAACAACATTTTTCACGTTGACGGAAAATATAACTCGTGAAATATACATGCAGTTACATTATACCTTTTTATAACGTAAGTCGGTGTTTTTCCTTCTGTAGTACGTAGGATTTTTGTGATATATTTTCATTTAGAGTTTTGGAGCACGCTTTCAAAATGATCATTTTGTTAAGAGCCATTTTTTTAAAATATCCCTACGTACAGCGTTGGATAATATCACCAGTTTCAAAGCAGGTTTTGAAATGTTGTTCTAAGTTGAAAGTTATGGCGTTCAGAGCTCCCACCAAACGTCCTCGCAGTCCGTGAAGGCCTTTCGTCGAAGTCGTGTAGTGACCTCGGATTGCACGATTTTTACTTAAAAAGTATGACATAATCTTAAGGGTGTACAAAAAACGTTTAAAATCAGTTTTATAGCTTGTTTTTTATTTTATTACAAAAAACCATGATTATCGCTACCAAACCGAGCGTTACCCTCCTCTACCTCCTTAAATTGGTACACACAGGACGCTAAACCAATTACTTGCAGAAGCGACACGTACTAAAGTAGTTTCAGAAAGTCGTAAGACGAATTTTAGTAACGACAGTGATACTGGGTTCAAAAATACTACTTTTTTCGCCCTTCACCCTACCTTGCCTTTTTTTTGAATGAGGATCGTTTTTTGGTCGAAAGGGGATCTTCTGTTGGACGTTGCTAACAAGAGAACATGAAATCTGATATCTAATTTACTTTAAGACAGCGTCCATGCTAACGAGATGTTTTATTTGAGAAACTTAACCTGAATCGAAAATAGCCACGTTATAAAAATTTGTTAATCACAGCTTTTGGATATGCTTTTTAAATTTACCTAATGATCTTAGACAATCTCCTTACCGTTTATGTATCTTTCAATTTTTAGCAATGTGAGAAGCGTTGTTGCTTCTTTCCGTGGTTCATTTCTGGACTGTGGTTTCTACGTTGTTATCAAGTTTTGCTTAATCTGCTTTTCGCAATGAAGTGTGCGTCGCGTCATAGATCATGTAGATGTATACCTTTTCTGTAAATTTTCACTGCAACAACATTTGTTAGTGTCAAACACTGAAAATACTAAGCAGCTTATCATAGAATACTGAGCTCGTACCAAAAATCTGAAAGACAGTTTTAAGACGAAAGAGCACGACGAGATTAAAGCTGTGTGCCGAACTGGATCTTTTTTTAAATGTATGCTTTCATTTAGTGAGGACAGAAATGACTTACTACAACATAAAAGAGGCGTGATTCATGTTGGGTGTACCGGGTGGCTATAATGGAAGTGCAGCTTCTCACAGAGGTCCAGTGTGGGTTGCAATTGCCGTATGGCAGCGAAACTTGATACACTTGCTAATGCTTTAACTCGGAACTGTTTTACGATGGAAAAAAAAAAATTAGATCCAGTTTTGGTCACCAGTTGCAAATCTGGCGCTGTGAATGCAAGAAAGACGCATAGAATTATTTCCATATGTAATGGAATAGGAATAAGGCTTGGACAGAAAAGTTAAAAAATGTGAGAAAGGAATAATGTTTATTTCATTATTAACCGCTTCTTACACAATTTGTGCAGTATGAGCACCGGAGAAGTGCGGAGATGTACAGCGTCAAATTTGGACCTGGTGGCCAAAATTGAAACTACTTTTTTTACAGCATAAATCGGTTCCGCATAAACGCATTAGCATATTTACCAACTTTCGCTGCCAGACGATAATTACAACCGCATTGGATTCCCCTGATTAGTTACGATTTAATCATAACCACCCGGTAAATGACACAATAACGTGTTGTCAATTTTAAGCTGAAAGTGACTTTCCGGGTTGTAAATTCGCATCAAGGTTTTTTTTCCCCCGCCAGTTACATCGGAAGAGAGTGTGACGGCTTGCCTATGGTTATGTCTCGAATCTTCTAGAAAACGGTTTAGCAACAAAAAATTCTGAAACATCTGCTGATATTTACTGTGTCTTGTCGTCAACTGGTATTGCCACCACATGCAAATAAAAAATGTGATCGCTTCCCTTTCCTGTGGGCTAATAATCGTGTTTGGAGAGTCAGCGACAGTCCAAGCTGTTGCTGTGTTCGAGTACAGGTTCGGCACATAGTGAAACGTGTAACCTTTCCTTCCATATTCAACATCCTGCCAGCATGTGACATAATGGGGCGTAAATTTGCGGACATACTGTTTTTCTGAAATGCGTCGCATTTGAATTGCAAATCGTGATTGTGTCTTGCATCTTATTCATTCTTCTTTGTTTCCATAGCATTTAAGGTAGTGACGGGAAGGAGGACGCTGTAGCAGCAAAAGAGAGAGTATATTTATCAATAAAGACATAAAGTCGGCGACCATATTTGGTTCTCTATTAATAATTGTCGGCTTCGATACTTTATTATACAGCGTTGTCAGAAACAATCTGAAAAGCGTGTAAGGGTGTTGCAGGGTGGGTTGTGCTGAGAAATAATTTATAAGAAAAGAATCGGTACCTTTTGCTGGTACCGAGTTGATTTGCATTGAAGTTAGCCAGTTAGGCCGTTGCGCGCGGAAATTCAAGCTCCCTGCTAGAGACGGTGTCACCAACCGTGTCCTTCATTTATTTTCCTAAAACTGAACAAGAGAGCCATATGGACATGGGACGGTATTAAGGATCGAACGCAGACCAAAGGCTGAGAAGTCTCATGCGGTATCACCAGCGCTATGAGAATAACTGGCGCTAATTGTATCTGGCGGACCGCTCGAATTCGCGCGCACAGCGACCAGATTGCCTAAATTCAGTGTTAAATAATCAGGAAGCAATGCAACGTACTGATTTTATTTCTCAGCACATACTCTCCTGCAACACCCGTGCAAGCGTTACAGAAAGTTTTTGGCCACACTATAGGCGGCAGGCGTTGAACCCAGTACTGCCAGCCTGGTAGGTCCCGCACCCGGAGGCGCTTAGGCGTACTGGACGGTGGTCCGCCAGGAAGCCTGGTCGTTGTCTTCTGTCCCACACTCGGAGAGTACAGCAGCTGGTGCTGCACTGCTGCTGGTAGTTCATCAGCTCTCCCACCAATAGTGGTTGGTGTGACACAGCATGAAGTTCGTCTGTGGAGTTAAGCTCCGCGGCTGGCTGGTAATGTGCTGGTTGGTCTGAGGCAAGACTCGCTAATGCAACATGGTCATGGAACGAAATGTCGTCAACAATGACTTCATAGTTCCCACTGACGTGAACCGTTCTCCTCCTCGTGGACCTGGGGCTCCGGTATTTAAATAGCTCTCAGTAGTTTTGTGATGTGTGGTTTACTAGCGATGACTACATGTGACTTCGTTATCCTGCTACCCTTGCTTTAATTCTCTCTTACCAGCTAGTTAAATTGGTCGATGAGAGTTTTCCCTAGACGTGTCTGTTGCTTCTTGCGGCATCCCGCCGCGCAAACGAGCGCCCGTGATATTTTGCTCAATCGCTGTCCTTGTCTTTTTTCGCCAAGCGGTCGTAGGCGCTGCAGTCATGGACTGTGCGGCTGGTCTCGGCGGAGGTACGAGTCCTCCCTCGGGCATTGGTGTGTGTGTGTGTGTGTGTGTCCTTAGGATAGTTTAGGTTAAGTGTAGCTTAGGGACTGATGACCTTAGCAGTTATGTCACATACGATTTCACACACATTTGGACATTTGTTTGTCTGTTTTCCCGCTGCGTGTGCTCTCTCTCTCTCTCTCTCTCTCTCCCTCTCTCTCTCTCTCTCACTCACTCACTCACTCACTCAGCTACGGCAGAGTTGCAGAATGTGCTGCCCGTCTGTCTTGCATCTCCGTGCTTTCTGGCCCGCCGCTAATCGTGGCGTAACCAGCCTATTTTACGTCAAGGTGGTTGACATTCGTTAAAAATTTTATAATTTGGAACCCGTATTACTCTGTGCCGTAACAATATACAGTATCACCGCTTCAGGCTTTCTGCCATCAAATGTTTTAAAACAGAATGGAAAAATTGTAATGTAACAATAAATGGTTCAGCTGGTTGAAGGCTAAGTGTACAGAAAAAAAGTAACGGTACTAATAAGGATAACGTGAATTACAGCCGCTGTAACATACCATGATGAGTCTCTGATAAGAGTGTCTACGTCAAATGGTTAGTGTACGCAGGTCCAGCTGAAACGAAATCATCGTAGGATTGAGATCGTAGGTTGCGTGCGTGTGTGTGTGTGTGTGTGTGTGTGTGTGAGAGAGAGAGAGAGAGAGAGAGAGAGAGAGAGAGAGAGAGAGAGAGAGAGAGAGGGGGGGGGGGGAGGTATGCTAGTTGTTTACAAAATTAATGAGTTGTTTCAAAAGATGGCTCTGAGCACTATGCGACTTAACTTCTGAGGTCATTAGTCGCCTAGAACAGAACTAATTAAACCTAACTAACCTAAGGACATCATACACATCCATGCCCGAGGCAAGATTCTAACCTGCGACCGTAGCGGTCGCTCGGCTCCAGACTGTAGCGCCTAGAACAGCACGGCCACTCCGGCCGGCTGAGTTGTTCCATTTCCGCCGGGAAAGCGCACGAATTTCGCTTTGATTTAAGAGTTTTCTTTTCGCGTGTGATGGAACTTTTCAAGAAGATGGCGCCCTAGTCTCTGCTCAGTAATTGCAGATGAGTAATACTGTTTTCCTTTTCAGCGTCAGAGACCGTTTCACGGAACTGTGCGAAGATCCACTTGGCAGAATTGCTCCTTTTTTTTATGGCTGCATGGCGGATGTAAATGATGGGTGGTAAAGGAAGTTCGTGTATCGCGGACTCCCGAAACGACCCGAGACGGAATAAAGTTGGCAGTGAATTCCAGGGCCTCAGGCAGAGTTGTTTTATTGTCGGCGGCGCTCGCCTGATCAAATATAGAGGGCGCCGGCAGGGGCGTGTGTGTCCTCGATATTGCCTGCCCGGGCGCGGACGCGGCAAACAGCCCCGCCAAACAATTCCGACGCGCCCCTTTTGTCTCCCGCTTTGTCCACCCTCGGTTGTGTTTCCCCGGCCGCGCCAAATGTATTTGCGCTGGTTAGGTTTATGTTACTCCCCTCTCCCCCAGTATAACATAACATAGTGTTACCCCATTGGCTGCTAAAATGGAACAAAAGGGCACGCCACAAAAGTGTGAGAACGCTCAGTTCAGAGGTTCTGCAAATCAGATATTGCGAAATGGTGTGACTACGACTCTTCATCTGGAATTGAGATGCATAGTCGTCGCAGTAGTTCTGTAACATGTCAATCCAGAAAGAAGGTGGCAACTTCCTCGCAATATAGGTAGTTTAATTTAAAGTCTATTTAGTGGATTCCAGGGACAAAAAATTGATTTTTCAATGCTTCATACAATTACTGACCAAATATAAAAATTTCAAATGTTGCCATAATCTACTCATAAAGACGTACAATTTCCTGTTATTATTTCACAAGATCAAAATAGGAGATACACGAGCTGTTGCGTTAAAGTTGTGGATTCAGAAAAACCCGTGATAGTAAAGATCTCAAACACAATTTTATGTGATTACTACGTTCGGCTTATCTACAAGCCATCTTCAGGTCATAGAAAAATACGAGTATATTGATTAATGCACAACTGTCAAACGGTGAGACACATCGTTATAATATTTGTGAGTAGGATCGTTTATTACACGATGCAATTAGAGCAATAAACGTAAATTATCCGAGAAAAATATGTCGTCATGTGTAGGCACTCTGACAGAATCAGTTTACATTTGTGGACACTGCGATCATACTTGCTACACAACGGTATCCTAAAGTAAAGCCGGCAAGTGTGGCCGAGCGGTTCTAGACGCTACAGTCTGGAACCGCGCGACCGCTACGGTCGCAGGTTCGAATCCTGCCTCGGACGTGGATGTGTGATGTCCTTAGGTTAGTTAGGTTTAAGTAGTTCTAAGTTCTAGGGGACTAATTACCTCAGAAGTTAAGTCCAATAGTTCTCAGAGCCATTTGAGCCTAAAGTGACGTTGTTGTGGTCTCTGTACAGCGAGATGCATGTTCCACATTACAAATTAATATCCCGTATCTGAATATGAACATCATGTGTCATTCGTGTCAAAAGCACTTGCTTGTTTACCATTGCTTCTGATTTTACTAAGAATGACGTAATGTGGCAAATATGATCTCAGTCTCCACATATGTAAACTGATTCTGTCAGCGTGCCTACACATGACGACCTATTATTTTCGGATAATTTACATCAAAGGCAAAGATCCCGAGTTCGAACTTCAGCCCGGCACACTCTTTTAATCTGCTAGCAAGTTTCATATCAGCTCATACTCCGCTTCCGAGTGAAAATTTCGTTCTGATTTGCATCATTGTGCCATTGCGATGTATCAGAACCAATCCTGCTCACACAAAATACTTTGATGAGCCCCGCCGTTTGGTAGTTGCACACTAATCAATGTACTTCGCTAGGATCTGAGATGGTTTTTAGAGAATCCGAAACTTGTAATTAAATAAAACTGTATTTTCGATTATGAGTGTTACGGAGTTTCCTGAATTCACAGAATATGTTAAGAGTTTAAGACAGGAAGATACGCATTACAATTAAATACTATATACGTCTTCAGGCAGCGTAGCTCGTGACGGGCAGATTACATTCGTCCTGTATGTCGGAATGAGAGCACTTTGCAACACCCAACAGACTTCAAGTACAATTTCAAACCCTTGAGAAATTTTTCTTGCTGACAGCCCCCACAAAATATGGAAGTAAAGAAATTTTTGGTTTACTACATTTTCGCTGTTCTGCAGTAAATATTCAGCATCAGATGTGACTTTTTAATTTATTACTTCTTCATTACTAATTGTATATGCGACACATTTTGTAGACCTATCCAAATATTCAGTCCACTGAAATTACGTTAAAAATTATATCCTATTACGACACACAGCCCAGCATATATGACTTCATAAACATTGATGCGAGGAAAAAAGTAGCTTGAAAAACTAGAATTCGCTTAAAACGGAGCACAAATTGCCCAGACTATACTCAGTTGCTCATCCAGTGTTTCATAATGAGTGCATTTAGCGACTGTCAGTGAATTCGGAAGTAATGTCAAATCTGTTCTTAACTTTTTCTCGCTTACATGCTAAACGTCAAATACTTCACACGTTAACTCATATGTAAAGTAAGCAGATGTATGTAGCTGTCTTGTACGAGACATAGGAATTCGATTCTTTAAAGAATCGCGGGGTGGTGGGGTTTACTAGTAACTATATAAGACAACAGGGAGAGAAAATTTGCGAAGTAAGCCAACACTTATATATGAGTCAACACAGTGTGAGATTCCTCTGAAGGCGTAACGCGCTGAACTAAGCCTATCAATTAGTTCATCCGTGTGCTGATTCCAGTTTGTCCTGTTAACTATATAGACATAAGGTATTTTCCAATTTGTGTTTCATTCTGATGTTAGAAGTCATTATAGATGGCGGCGTCATGCTACGAGAAGTACCGTCGACGACTTCTCAGCAGCTGCCAATATATATCCGAACTCTGCAGAGGATGGTTGTATAAAAATAGCATGAAATGAGTGGAAGGAATCACACGTTACATTCAGTGTGCTGTCCGCAGCTAGTGGTCTCGCGGTCGCGTTCTCGCTTCCCGACCACGGGGTCCCGGGTTCGATTCCCGGCGGGGTCGGGGATTTTCACCTGCCTCGAGATGACTGGGTGTTTGTGTTGTCCTCATCATTTCATCATCATTCATGACAGTGGCGAGATTGGACTGAGCAAAGGTTGGGAATATGTACGGGCGCTGTTGACCGCTCCACAAACCAGACATCATAATCATCATCATCATCCAGTGTGCTACCAGCAGTGAAGCTAGCACTGTGAATGTAGATACCGAGTTACCAAGAATGGGGTACAGTGGTCAAACAGCTCTTTCAAATGGTTCAAATGGCTCTGAGCACTATGGGACTTAACAGCTGTGGTCATCAGTCCCCTAGAACTTAGAACTACTTAAACCTAACTAACCTAAGGATATCACACACATCCATGCCCGAGGCAGGATTCGAACCTGCGACCGTAGCAGTCGCGCGGTTCCGTACTGCGCGCCTAGAACCGCGAGACCACCGCGGCCGGCTGCAGCTCTTTATAAGCAACACATTCCTGTAGTGAATGCTAAGCAACAGTTGAGGTGACGTATGAGCAACGTCACTGGGCAGTGGAAACGCGTGATTTGGAGAGCTGAATCACGCTATGCCCAGTGGCACAGCGTCGTCCCATTGTTGTTCTTACGAAAATGTTAAATACGGAAGGAGATGAAAGTATTTTACAGCAATGTGTACTGCGTACAACAGAGTAACAGTTCGAAGTAGATGACTGTATCAGCATGACAATGCACCCTGTCATAAAGCCGCATCTGCGGAGGCGGTGGTTTTTGTACATTCGTGAAATGGACTCGCCTGCCCTGAGGTCCTGACCTGAACCCAATGGTCCACCTTTGGAATGAGTTATAACATCGACTTCGCTCCAGACCCCAGGATACAGCATCACTACTTTCTTTGATTTCGGCTCTTGATGAAGAATGAGCTGCCATTCCTCCACTGAAAGTGTCCCCAGCGGAGTTCATGCCGTCTAAAAGACGAAGGGTGGACATGTCCTATGTTAATGTCAACTAGTAGGTGTTTTAATACTTGGATCAATATATTAAGAAATCTAGACGGTTTTATTCACGAAGACATCCTGTAGAATCAAGGATGGTTACTACAAGGCCAATTCCTTCCCGCACCCACCTCCAAGTGACACTGCTCCGCTTCTATCGACATCGCCTTGAACGAGACGTTAAGCAATAATTTCAGTTTTTTTTAAGCGTCCTAGATGCAAATTTGATGTATGTAATGCAGTTACGATTCCGTCATCGAAGAAAAACTTTCATCAGACTTTTCCGTAGTTACAGTGCGTCCTAAGCAAACACGTGCTGGAGGAAGAGACGTGGTGCCCCTGCACGTGCTCCTCTGCTGACGGCAGACTCCTCCCACTCAGCGCTCCCCCCTCCAAGGCGGGCGCCTGCGTCACTGGTGACCGTGCTCGCGGCCCACGTAGCGATCGGTTGGCTGGGCGCGTGGCGACCCGAACAGGTGCGCCGCCGGCCGGGTATCTATTACCGGCCACCGACAGCCTCTTCATTAAGGCTCTCCCCCCACCTTGTCGACAACGCAGAATCACTCTGTAGCCGCTAGGCCACAGTAGGGCGTATTCCAGACACGAGGCTTCACTGTCCGCAACGGGTTGATAATTGCGCTGTACATTTCTGTTGCGTGCCGTACTACATCGCTTCACGTCATGGATTTTAGTTTTGCAGGACTTGGATTTTATCCTCGATCAGTTGATTTCTATTTACTTTTTAATTACACCGCGGTCTACGGGGCGCCGGCACGGTAGCTCAGCGTGTTCGGTCAGAGGGTTAGCTGTCCTCTGTAATAAAAAAACTGAGTGAATGGATCAATAACGAATTTCAACGGGCGTCTGGGAACGTCCGCCACGAACAATTGCAACGAACTATAAAGAAAAAGAATGAAAAGCCGGAACGGTAGCTCAGGGTGTTCGGTCAGAGGGCTGCGTGCTCTCTGTAATAAAAAAAAAAACTGAGTCAAGGAATCAACGATCAACTTGAGCGGATGTCTTGTGACGTCCGCCCAGACCAAACGAAACGAACTATATCGAATAAAATGAAAAAAAAAACAAATAGTGAGCAAAAATAAAAAAAAAGGTAGCGTCTTTGATTCATAATCAAAACGTCTTCGGTCCCGGGTTCGAATCCAGCCGCTGCTTAAATTTTGATTAATAATCAGCATTGGCGGCCGAAGACTTTCGGCGTAAGAATTCATCCCTCATTCTGCCAACGGCCTTGTCGACGAGGGCGGAGGAGTGGACAGAGGTTCGAGGCACTCTCTTGTCCTAGGGGTGGTAAACTGTCCCTAAAGGCGGAAGAATCATCAGTGATCAACGGCATGAGGATGCAGAAGACAATGGAAACCACTGCATTAAAGACACGTAACATGTATCCACAGTACATGTGGCCTGTAATTGAAGAAGTGTCATGATGGCAAAAGACTCCGCAATAGTCCCCCATTCGGATCTGCGGGAAGGACTGCCAAGGGGGAGGTTACAATGAGAAAAAGATTGAATAATCAACGAAAGCATAACGTTCGACGAGTCAGGGCGTGGGATGTCAGAAGCTTGAACGTGTTAGGGAAACTAGAAAATCTGAAAAGGGAAATGCAAAGGCTCAATCTAGATGTAGCAGGGATCAGTGAAGTGAAGTCTAGAGAAGACAAGCATCTCTGGTCAGATGAGTACAGGGTAATATCAACATCAGCAGAAAATGGTATAACGGGAGTAGGATTCGTTATGAATAGGAAGGTAGGGTAGAGAGTGTGTTACTGTGAACAGTTCAGTGATAGGGTCGTTCTTATCAGAATCGACAGCAAACCAACACCAACACCGATAACGATAGTTCAGGTATAAATGCCAACGTCGCAAGCTGAAGATGAAGAGAGAGAGAAAGTGTATGAGGATATTGAAAGGGTAATACAGTATGTCATGGGATATGAAAATGTAATGGTCATGGAACACTGGAATGCAGTTGTAAGGGAAGGAGTAGAAGAAAAGATTACAGGTGAATATGGGCTTGGAAGAAGGAATGGGAGAGGAGAAAGACTAATTGAGTTCTGTAACAGCTAGTAATAGCGAACACTCTGTTCAAGAATCACGAGAGGCGGAGGTATACTTGGAAAAGGCCGGGTGGTACGGGAAGATATCAGTTAGAAAGTATCATGGTCAGACAGAGATTCCGAAATCAGATTCTGGATTTAAGGTGTACCCAGGAGCAGATATACACTCAGATCACAATACAGTCTTGATGAAGAATGGGCTGCAGTATAATACATTAGTCAGGAAGAATCAATACGCACAGAAGTGGGATACGGAAGTACTAAGGAATGACGAGATATGGTTGAAGTTCTCTAAGGCTGTAGACACAGCAATAAGGAATAGCTCAGTAGGCTGTACAGTTGAAGAGGAATGCACATCTCTAAAAAATGGCCATCACAGAAGTTGGGTAGGAAAACATAGGTACAAAGAAGGTAACTGCGAAGAAACCATGGGTAACAGAAGAAATACTTCAGCTGATTGATGAAAGGAGGAAGTACAAAGAGGTTCCGGGAAACTCAAGAATAGAGAAACACAAGTCGCTGAGGAATGAAATAAATAGGAAGTGCAGGGAAGCTAAGACTAAATGGCTACAGGAAAAATGTGATGACATCGAAAAAGAAATGATTGTCAAAAGAACATACGCGGCATACAGGAAAGTCAAAACAACCTTCGGTGACATCAAAAGTGAGGGTGATAACATTAAGAGTGCAGCTGGAATTCCACTGTTAAATGCAGAGGAGGGAGCGGATAGGTGGAAAGAATACATTGAAAGCCTCTATGAGGGGGAAGATTTGTCTGATGTAATAGAAGAAGAAACAGGAGTCGATTTAGAAGAGATAGGGGATCCAGTATTAGAATCAGAATGTAAAAGAGCTTTGGAAGACTTAAAATCAAATAAGGCAAAAGAGATAACATTCCATCAGAATTTCTGAAATCATTGCGGGAAGTGGCAACAAAACGTATTCACGTTGGTGTGTAGAATGTGAGTCTAGCGACATGCCATCTGACTTTCGAAAAAGCATCATCCACACAATTCCGAAGACGGAAAGAGCTGACAAGCACGAGAATTACCGCACATTCAGCTTAACAGCTCATGCATCCAAGTTGCTTACAAGAATAATATACAGAAAAATGGAAAAGAAAATTTACTATACGCTAAATGACGATCAGTTTGGCTTTAGGAAAGGTAAAGGCGCAAGAGAGGCAATTCTGACGTTGCGTTTGATAATGTAAGCAAGACTAAAGAAAAATCAAGACACGTTCATAGGATTTGTCGACCTGGAAAAAGCGTTCGACAATGTGAGACATGAGGCAATGACTTCAATGGTACTAGAGGGAGCTGTAGAGGGCAAAAACTGTAGAGAAAGACAGAGATTGGAATACAGCCAGCAAATAATTGCGGACGTAGGTCGCAAGTGATTCTGAACAAAAAATGTTATCTGGTCCGCAAATACTCGGTTAGGGAGGTATGGGTATTGAAAGGAACTTTAATTCTGAAAAATTGATGTGCACTACTTGAACGTACTACGCAATACAACTGGACCATAACCACTGATTTTCTTTAATACAATGTTACAGAGAAGGACAGTTATGTTACACATTTTTCCATAATGTTTATTTACGTTGCATTTAGTACATAATGCATTACAACATGCATGTTACATGTATTCAGTTGAAAGAGACACTTATCGTACAGATGTTGTACAGTTCGTAGAACAGGTTCGAATATCCGACCATGAACGTCAATGCACTTTTGCGCTCTAGCGATAACATGTTGCATTGCTTGTTCAGTTGGTCCCTAATCAATTCAGCAGCGTCCATGATGCACGAAGCAGTTCATCTCGTGTATTTACCTTCACTTTGTGCACGTCTGATTTCATCCAACCCCATAAACAGAAATCTAAAGGTGTAAGGTCAGGTGATCTTGGAGGCCAGTTAATAGCACCGCCACGGCCAATCCAGAGATTAGGGTAGGTGCTGCTGAGATGGTCCCTCGCACGTCAGGCACGTGGAGGGCACCGTCATGTTGAAAGTACATTCCAGTTCGCTTGGCTAAAGGAACATCTTCCAATAATTCCACAAATGAATTTTCCAAAACAATGCATGTACCTCCCTCCCGTCAATCGCTGATTGATAATAAATGGACCTATCAAAAGGTTACCGATCATGCCGCACCAAACATTTATGGCAAAACCAACTCGGAAATTGCTATCCACCGAAGCGTGTGTATTTCCCCAAGACCATCGATGATTACTGCGTGTGGTGTTTATTCCATGTCGTGAGGAGGAGGAGGAGATCAGTGTTTAACGTACCGTCGACAACGAGGTCATTGGAGCACAAGCTCGGGTTAGGGGAGGATGGGGAAGGAAAGCCGTGTCCTTTCAAAGGAACCATCCAGGCATTCGCCTGAAGTGATCTAGGGAAATCACGGAAAACTTAAATCATGATGGCCGGACGTGGGATTGAACCGTCGTCCTCCCGAATGCGAGTCCATTGTGCTAACCACTCCGCCACCTCGCTCGGTCCATGTCGTGAAAACTGGGTTTCGTCAGCGAATAGTATGTATGGAAGCAAACGACTATTCTCAATTGTCCAGTGACAGAATTGAAGTCGTTGTGCATTGTAGCCAACGGGGAGATTTTGGAGACGCTGTATCTGAAATGGATACAGGTTTTCCGCATGTAATGCTTCCCATACACGTGTCTGTGGGACATTCATACGCAGGGACATTCTTCGTATGCCCGTACTGGGACTTCGCTCAACACTTGCGATACTTACTTCCTGTTCTTGAAAAGTTTGTTGACGTCCACGCTCGGACGAAAAATGTCTACTTTCAAGAGAGCCTGTTGCACTCAAGGTGATAAACACTTTGGTAAACACCCTGAGATCAGGTAATCGTCGAGTTGGAAAGCGCCTGTGGTATTCTTATCTTGCAGCGGTAGCACTACCGTTGCAGAAGCCATAACACCCACCATATCTGCGTATTGTTCATTGCTGTAGACGTGTGACATTGTCAGCAGCGCTTGTACGAACACAATTTACACCATACACTACACAGCTAACCGATACGTCGCCGGTACACTACACAATGTGGCTTACACGGCACAACTGCGCAAACAACGGGTGACTGCACGTCACATGACCATAATACGTGGTAGGTTGCATGCGTAAACATGGCATGTACCCGTCCATTGCTTGCAAGAAAATCACCTTGCGGTCCAGTTGTATTGCGCATACGTTCACGTTGTACACATCAGTTTTGCAGAGTTAAAGTTCCTTTCAATACCCATAACTCACTAACGAAGCATTTGCCCACCTATGTTCATATAATATTTTTTGTTCAGAATTACTTATACTATCACTGTTTAAAATATTAACCTGCCTCCCCAAACATCAAAATACGAGGGTTGTCCATAAAATAAGTTCCGATAGGTCCCTAAATGGAAACCACAGTGAAAATCAGAAACATTTTATTTGCAAGAGTTAGCTATACTTCCCAGTATTTCTCTACATAGTCGCCGCTCCGACTTAGACATTTGTTGGGGCGTTATACCAAATTTCCAACACCATCGTCATAGAAGGCAGCCGCCTGTGCTTTCCAATAATTCTCTACGCCGGTCTATAGATCGCAGCCTGCACCCAAATGTTGTCTTCGTATCCAGCGTTTCATATGAACAGAGATGATACTCAGAACGAGCCAATTAGGGCTGTGTTGTGGGTGATGAGACACTTCCCATCGAAAAGGCTGCAGGAGCGTCTTCACTGCCCCTGCAGAGTGCGGCTGAGAATTGCCAAGAAGAAGGAAGTGCCTGGCAGTTGTGTTAGGTGGGCTGCATTCAATAAGGCGAAGCCTCTCAGCGGGCCCTCCTACTTGGCAGGAGACATCGTTGTTCTACACACCTTTACACGCTCAGAGTGTGCTCAAAACTGAAAAGAGCGTCTTGATGCGATCGACGGTCATACTAGACACACTACCCAACACATCTGTGCAAAGCTTCATCGGTTTTTACTGTGGTGTGCATTTCGCGACCTATCGGAACTTACTTTCTGGACAACCCTCGTATACATAAAGGAAACAAAATTCTTTTCATAGATTTTGTCGGAGTTCCGGGTTGCTGCGATGAACAGTTTATACAGAAGAGCAGTTTCTGAACAGAAGTGTCTATATCAAGCCAGGTGACTAAATCATGAAAAGAAATGATTAAATTAATTCAGTTCAACGCGACAGAGAACAGAATTAACGGAAAGATAATTTTGTTACAGAACCAAAGTTATGAGCGTCTGAAAACGAGCGTGTGTGTTTCTGTTCGACTAGACGATTTCTACCCCTATTATTCCTGTCTAGAAAATTTGGGTGTGTACTTTGCTTCAGACTGCAATACGACCTCTATTGACATTTTCACGCCAACGGTTGTCAGCGAAACGAGAGTTGGGCAGCTCTTTGATCCCGCTTCACAGGTAGTGCTTGCGCCGCGGTAACGAAGCCGAGAACTTCTGACGCAAGAAGAGGTACACAGAGGAAGAGAGAGAGAACAAACATTGAACGGCTCTTTAACGGGCACTCTGGTTACCGTCGCTACTTGTTCAGAGAAACCAGGCTCCGAAACGCTTTGTCGTGTCCGAGCTGCTTTTCTGCGTCGCCGTCAAAGGAATGTTTGTTTTCAGTATGGTAGCTTTGTACGACTAGGTTGTCGACGCAGGAAGCAAAGAACCAGAGGGCACACCAATTAAACAGAAACCGTTAATTGTTAGACGAGATGACAGTTCTTCCGCTTTTGCCTAATATATCGACAATGCAATCGCTGCATTCAGTGATTCCGAGCAGTGGAGCCGTGTGTGCTTGCCGGCTGGAAGACAAAAACTTGCCACATAAAGTCGCGCTGGAGGCATCGCGACCTTTATATGGATACAGACCATGTCTTTAACTGCACTTTTTGGCCGATAATATAAATATACTGAGGTCAAAAAAGTCGTGGAAAACCTCCTGATGTCGTGTCGAATCTCCTTTTACCCGGCGTACTGCAGCAACTCAACATAACGTGAACTCAACAAGTCGTTGGAAGTCCCCTGTAGAAATATTGAGCAATGCTGAGTCTGTAGCCGTCCGTAATTACGGAAGTGTTGCCGGTGCTGGAGTTCGTGCGCCAGCCAACTGATCTCTTGATTATGTCCCATAAATGTTCGATGGGATTCACGTCGGGCAGTATAGGTGCCCAGATCATTCCCTCAAATTGTCCAGAATGTTCTTCAAACCAATCGCGAACAGTTGCAGCCGGGTAACGTGGCTCATTGCCATCCTTAAAAATTCCGTCGTTATTTGGGAACATGAAGTTGATGAATGGCTGCAAATGTTCCCACATAAACGAACATAACATTTTCAAGCCAATGATAGGTTCAGCTGGACCAGACGACCCAGCAGGCCGGAGTGGCCGTGCGGTTCTAGGCGCTACAGTCTGGAACCGAGCGACCGCTACGGTCGCAGGTTCGAATCCTGCCTCGGGCATGGATGTGTGTGATGTCCTTAGGTTAGTTAGGTTTAAGTAGTTCTAAGTTCTAGGGGACTGATGACCTCAGAAGTTAAGTCGCATAGAGCTCAGAGCCATTTGAACCATTTTTGAGGACCCAGTCCATTCCATGTAAACATAGCCCACACCGTTATGAAGTCACCACCAACTTGCACAGGGCTTTGTTGACAACTCGGATCCATGGCTTCGTGGGGTTAGCGCCACACTCGAACCCTACCATCAGCTCTTACCATCTGACATCGGGACTCACCTGACCAGACCGTGGTTTTCCAGTCGTGTAGGGTCCAACCGATATGGTCACGCGCCCAGGAGAGGCGCTGCAGGCGATGTTGTATTGTTAGCAAAGGACCCGTTTCAGTTGTTTGCTGCTATAGCCCATTAACGCCAATTTTCGCCACACTGTCCTTATATGTTCGTAGTACGTTTCACATTAATTTCTGCGGTTATTTCACGCTGTGTTGCTTTTATGTTAACACTGATAACTCTATGCAAACGCCGCTGCTCTCTGTCGATGACGGGAGGTAATGCCTGAAATTTCGCATTCTCCACACTCCTGACACTATGGATCTCAGAATACTGAATTCCCTAACGATTTCCGAAATGGAATTTCCCATGCGTCTACATTCAGCTACCATTCCGCATTGAAAGTCTTTTAAATTCCGTAGTGCAACCGAAATCACGTCGGAAACCGTTCTACATTAATCACTTGAGTGCGAATGATAGCTCTCGCAATCCACTAGTTTTTTTTATATCTTGTGTACGCGGCACTACCGCCGTCTGTTCATGTGAATATCACTATCGCATGACTTTTTCACCTCAGTGTAGTCCGCTGGCTCAAACATTTTTATTCACGTGTTTCGAGTATAGTCCATCATCAGAACATCGGGTAAAAGAAGTTAATACAGTGTATCATGCCAAATTATTTCCATCTTAACATTGGTGATCAGATACTGCGAAGCAGTGTCAATGTTGCTCCTCTAATCACAGCAGACTGCGATTCTCGGTATCATCGTCCTTTGAGAAACTTTTATTTTCCTTCGCCCGCGCCGTTCTTCTGTGAGAAACGTTGCTCCTCGGTGGTTTCCGGCTCAAACTTTTGAACGTCGAGATTCTAAAAAATGGAGCGTGTTGTCCCAGATCTCCTTAAATTGAAACCTCTTTTACTGTTTCTAAGCTTTCCAATCGAAGTATTTTGATGGCCTCCCAAAATACGCGGACGAAGTAACTAACCACTACACCACGATACTGGCGTCGTCCTATGTCATACTATCTGCAGTGATACAAGACAACTGGGTGATTTTGTCGGTTGCGTCGCTGATGTTCATTGCAGCTTTTCCGAAATGTCTCTGATGGTGCTTTACGCTACGTGAGACTATATTCGGTGTACACTTGTTTCTAGGAGTCTTAAAACGTTCTTAACATTACCCGTCAAAATATCCCCGTCGCTACCAGAGGGACAAGTGCATGTTTACTTCAACCTGTCTCCGTTGTGTGTCTTTCCCTGTGATGTCGTATCAATTTTTTTTAATATAATTCTCTTTCTCTACCTCGAAGGGTAAAGCAGATTGTTAGAGATGCCACCCATGCATAGCACAGTTCTCATCAGACAGGAAACAGGCGAGGTGGTAGTGGGGTAGTGGAGGACCCTGTTGGGAATATTTGGAAGGAATTACGGCTTTTGCCTCAAAACCGAAGGACATTTCCCTGGAACTTCGGTCAGAGATAAGAGCTATTTTTATTTTATACTTGGGACAATATATCCCAGTCATACATGCACGAGGACTTATGTTTTTGCAGATGTTACTTCTACGTCTACATACATACTTCGCAAGTCACTGTATGGTGCATAGAGGAGGGTACCCTGCACCACTACCAGTCATTTCATGTCCTATTCCACACGCAAACGGAGAGAGGAAAAACGACTGTCTGTACACCTCTGTACGAGCCCTAATTTTTCTTATCTTCGGAGGCTTCTCGCGAAATGTTAGTTGGCGGCAGTAGAATTGTTCTGCAGTCAACTTCAAATGTCGGGTCTCTAAAGTTTCTCAATAGTGTTCCTCGAAAAGAACATCACCTTTCTTCCATGGTTTCTCATTTGAGTTCCCAAAGCATCTTCGTAACACTTGCGTATTGTTAGAACCTGCCGACATGAACCACGCAGCCCGCCTGAGAATTGTTTCGATGTCTTGCTTCAATCCGACCACATGCGGATTCAAAATAGTCGAGCAGTACTCAGGAATGGATCGTACTAGTGTCCTATATGCGGTCTCTTTTTCAGATGAAGCACACTTTCCTAAATTCTCCCAATAAACCGAAGTCGACTATTTGTCCTCCTTAATACAGTCCATAGATGTTCGTTCCATTTCATATCAGTTTGCAACGTAACGCCCATATATTTAACGGACGTGACCGTGTCAAGATACCGAGCGGGGTGGCGCAGTGGTTAGACACTGGACTCGCATTCGGGAGGACGACGGTTCAATCCCGTGTCCGTCCATCCTGATTTAGGTTTTCCGTGATTTCCCTAAATCGCTCCAGGCAAATGCCGGGATGGTTCCTCTGAAAGGGCACGGCCGACTTCCCTCCCAATCCTTCCCTAATCCGATGAGACCGATGACCACGCTGTCTGGTCTTCTTCCCCAAACCAACCAACAGTGTCAAGACGCACACTACTAACGCTGTATTCGAACATTAGGGGTTTATTTCCTACTTGCCTGATTAAACTTTGTTTTCTACTTTTAGGTCTAGCTGGCATTCGTCACACCAACTACAAATGCTGTCTAGGTCGTGTTGTACCCCGCTACAGTCAGTCAACGACGACACCTTCCCATACACCATAGCATCATCGGCAAACTGCCGCAGACTGCCGTTCATCCTATCCGCCAGAGCATTTGTATCTACAGGAGATTAGCGGCGGTTCTATCACATTTGCCTAGGGCACTTATGACGATACCCTTGCCTCTGATGAACACTGACCGTCGAGGACAACGTATTGCGTTCTTTTACTCAAGAAGTCTTCGTGCTACTCGCATATCTGGGAAACTATGCCGTATGCTCGTACCTTCATTAACAGTTTGCAGTGGGGCACGGTACGAAATACTTTTCGGAAATCTAGGAATGTGGACTCTGTCTGTTGACTTCATCCGTAGTTCGCAGGATATCACTTGAGTTAAGGGCAAATTGAGTTGCGCACAAGTGATGCTTTCTAAAAAACCGCTCCAATTCGTGGACAGAAGCTTTTCCGTTTCAAGGAAATTTAATTTATTCTAACTGAGAATATGTTCATGAATTCTGCAGCAAATCGATATTAGTTCTTATATACGGGCGTCAACTGCGCTTTTTTGCATTCGCGCTGGGCGAGAGATTCGCGATAAAAGCAAAGTAAGGGGACATTGCAGTAGGGTACTCTTTGCAAAAACCTGATCTGGATTCCATCCAGACCTGGTGACTTATTTGCTTAAATTGGCAGGGATGCTTATTATTATGTCCTCTATAGGGAGTCTGTGCGATGGTCAAACAACGGTATGTTTTCACGATTCCCCTGCGGGAACGATTTCTTAGGTGCGAAAATTAAAACTTTGACTTTCCTTTTGCTATCTTCTTCAGTCACACCATACTGGTCAGCGAGTGACTGGATAAAAGCCTCAGACTAGCGTAGCGATTTTACGTAGGACCAGAATTTACTTGGGCCTGTCAATGACTTCCTCCACATACGAAGTCTACCTATCGAAGCATTCCGTACTACAAGCCACCATGTCTTATTTAGTAGTTCTGTAGCTGCTTAGAAAACTGATTAGAAACTGTTAGTCCATGGCCGGATGCAAAGTTGAAGTACCCCAGGATGTACGAATGTCAAATAGTACTTGCAGAGCGCCAGTTGATGGGAAAGAACCCGTGCTGAATTGTAGGCGGTAGGACATGTAAGGCAGAGGGCGGCCAGTGTTAGCTCAGCAGAAGGGTCTGACACTTTGCAGGCGGCCGGCGCAAGCGCCTGGAGTCGTATCTATGCAAATGAGTGCCGGGCTGGGCATCAAAGCGGCAGGCGATCGGCCGTGCGATGGCTCCTTGGACGGCCGGTTGGCCACCGGCACAGCGGCAGTAATGAATCTCCCGAGGGCACTCCTCCACGCCTGTACCTCTGCCGCGCTGCAGCGCTGCCCTACCTCTAGTCTGGAGGCACCTGTTGTGCAGCCGGCCCCACGGCGCCCCTTTTTGCGATTCGCCGCAGGTAATGCATTTACCCCGGGGGCCCGGGACCGCGGGATTCAGTTTCCGCGACTATCGCCAGATTGAATCTGGCTCTTGTACTCCGCCCTGATTCAATACTCTCCGACTGGGGGAGGGTGCTACGGTATCGCCTCGCTTTTTGCCGGGAAGGAGATGTGTTACCAAGGGCGGTGATATCTTCCCTCTCTCGTCCGCGAGTTTCTTCTTCTGTGATGTGACACTGCAGTGAACTCGATTCACAATGCAGGGGTTATGATCTTAACACGACATAAAACATAAAAGGCTGCCCCCCTCCCCACCACCCAGCACATTAATAAAGGAAATAAATTGCCTGAATGAGTTTGCGGCCCGGTATGAATTTTCTCTCTGCAGCGAAGTTTGCGTAGATTTTAAACTATTCGCAAGACTGTGTCTAACCCCTTCTTCGGCAGTATCCATTCTTCCAGTCGTGCTTGTCTTGCAAAGTACGCAGGAGAACTTCTGTGACGTTTTGAACGTAGGAGAAGGGCGGGTCGAGAGTCATGCTTGGATAGCGCAGTCGGCACAGCACTCGCCCGCAAAAAGCACATTCCGATGTTCGATCCACGTCCGGCGCACAGTTGTAATTTGACAGAACTTTGAGTATTCAATCGTGCAAATTTTTTTGTAGATAAATGCGTGTAGGTCGCTTATTGTTTTACATTATTTATAACAATGTTTCAGTTACAACTACCATCAAGTAGCAAATTAGAACGTGTAAAACAACGTCCAATGTCACTTTCAATAAACGGGGCCTAAGCACATTGCTATTGGATGCGGAACAATTAGGTTTGATTTAGTTTGTCGAACGAGTTTGCATTCCGCAAAGGCACTGTCCACTGCGTAGATTATACTCGTGAAAAAGAGGAATTGTATTCAATACGTAAAGAACATACAGACATAACTGTAACGTATGTCGCTATGTTTCAGTTTTCAATCATTTAAGAAGCATAGTTTTTTCTTCATTTTTAGTCTTTCTTTGTGTTTAGTCTCCCAGCTGCCACATTAATTACGTTTGTCGCTCAACAGTTTCTTTGTGCTCTAATTGACATTCAGTATAAAAAGACCGCGCTAGATTCACGACGAAGTAAATTGATTGACTCGTATTAGGGCTGGACACGGACGCCAAAGTCAGGCGCGCCGAGAAGCACGTTCTCTCTTAAGCGTTTACGCTTATTTTATTTACTCATTCGGCGTTTATAAAGGCATTCACCATATAGCGTATTAATTAAAACATTCCTATACCTCTGTACTCAGTTACATTATTATTTACATATCTCCTTATAGTACTGTACTGTATTACAAATCTTCTTGAGCCACTCTATGGCTGAGTCGAAGAATCTGTGCATGTCTTTCAGGTAACCGGCATAGTCACGCACATCACACGCAAGTAAATGGCCCACTGACGCACTCACATTCAGTACTATCCGGTAGGCCCCACTTATTCAATAATTGATTACACCCACCACCACTTCCCCTGACACGGTTCAGAGTTGTACACAGTTTCCTCTCGACGTTGAATCCACCAATCAAGTTTCGGTTCTTATGTCCACTTACAGGCTATAGTTCTTTCCAAGCTGTCTTCGAGTCGGAGCCTTGCAGTTGTTCGCCAATTTTCCATAAACATGACCTGGAACGAAGTCTGTTTGTAGGTGCTACGTCTTGGTGTATATGGATTTCTGAGTGAGGACTTTTTTGTATAATGTTGTGGCTAAATGTGCTCGCCTGATTTCAGGAGGCTCTATGTTTGCTAGGACGGGAGCAAGGCACATAGGGCGACGCTGAATGTTCCAATTGTTCTTCAGTTGGACGTCCACTTCAGCGACGTGTCCACTTCTCATCTAGACTGGCAAGCAGTCTTCAGATGTACTCTAGGCAAGAGTTAGTTCTCAGTGTGCACGCGCAACTCCATGTCGTTCCAGATAGTTGCTACGGGATAAAATTACGGGAGTTTCGCTTTTATTTTGTATCTTCTAGATGTGTTATTACACATAAGGAATCTTGAGATAGGTGGAAGTCGCTGCCTATACTTGAACTGAAATATCTTTGTGTTTGACGTCCCAGAGAGTCGAGCGGTAGTGACCAGCCATCAGCCATTCGTACTTATCTCGCGATTGCCACGTTCCCTGTGTGTTGTCTCTCGTGAAGATATGTGCAGAGCCTTGTCAAGTGTGGCTGGCTGCGCTCTGGTAACACTGCAGCCAGCAACTGCCATCTGTCAATCACAAAGTTATTTTAATTGGCCTATAAGAGCTGTAATGTGTGCACAACTTCACACGAATGTGTAGTGTGTAATAACAGCTACAGACGTAATTTAAAAATTTTTCTTTATCAGTTTGATATTGTTTCTATATTTCTCATACCTGAATGGGTTTCGTACTTTCCGTACTTTGATTCTGTGCTGTAATTAAGTAGTTACATGCAAAAGATGAACTATTGTAACAGTTATTGTAATATCTGTAATGCATTCATGTGAAGTGACATGAAAACTGTGACTATAAAACGTATAGAAAGGCTCTTTTACTACTGTCTATTCCAAAAAGTAATTTTTAATTTGTCATGCGAAAGTAAGTGTCGGACACGGGAGACAGAGCAGTATAGCAGCCCTACGACCGCAGTTAAAAAAGCAGTGTGATCTCTGCTTTAGCCGTACTTATAACCTGGTATGGACGCAAGACAGCGACGGGTATTTGAAATAACTCATCTATCTGAGAGGTCCAACTGGACGGAGACTGAGACGCACGTGAGAGGAGTTGATTCAGTAACTACGCGGGCGATAGTGTGGACTGTAACTTCATCACTTTTGTGCTCCGATGATACGTCGACACCATATTGGTTGCAGGGTAGTTCCTGCCCTTGCATAGCGAGCTGGAACACTCGTCTTATTCGTCATTACGTTGAAGAATATAAGTGACAATTAAGGTGAAAGGTAAAAATGTTTTCGCTCAATACAGGAAGTAGTTCCTCTGCCCCAAGTAATAGGTAGTAAGTGTTGAGAAACACGGTTCAACATTATTTTATGCTGAACTGCTCATAGCAGTTCACCCCAAATGAAATTAAACGGCAACTTTGCAGTACCGCAGCTGACCTGCTTTATTTAAAAGCGACGATTAAAATTTGACGTTTTGTGATATATACACGTCTGTATGAATTTGTGCTGAGTCTTCATCTACATACTGATACTCTGCAAGTCACCGTAAGGTGCACGGCGAAGGGTACCTTGTACCACCGCTAGTCATTCCCTTCCTGTTACACCCACGTATTAGGGAGGGGAAAACGACTGTGTACAAATTGCCGCAAGAGCCCTGATTTCTCTTTCTTGTATTTGCGGTCCTTATCGGCGTTGGTGGCAGTAGGATCGCTAGCAAATGCAAGTTTTCTAAATTTTCTCAATAGTGTTTTGCGGAAAGAGCGTCTTCTTCCTTCCAAAGATTCACATATGAGTTCACGAAGCATCTCCGCAATACTCACATGTTGATCGAACTTACTGGTAACAAAAGTAGGAACAAGTCTTGAAATACTTCGGTGTCTTCCTTTAATCTGATCCCAAATACTCGAGCAATACTCAAGAATTGGTCGCTCAAATGTTTGCGGGGTTCTAATAAGTACGAGTAAGCTACACTTTTCTAGAATTACCCCGGTCAACCGATGTCGACCATTCGCCTTCCCTCGATATTACGTGCTCGTCCTGTTTAAAGTCGCCTTATAACGCCACCCTAGATATTTAATCGATGTGACTGTGAGTGTGACTGTGATCTTACGTGAGTGAATACATTCCGTTTTTGTTAAATATTTTCCTCGTGGTTGAACGTTTAAAGCGAAATTATTTCAGCAGCGGTATGCGATTATAAGGCGTTGTAATTTGCAGTATTGTGCAGATGAGCAGTATTATGCATCTTGTGTCTGAAAAATTTCTTTAGGTTTCTTCCCTTCTACTGAATAATAGTAGCTGTGACAGGCATAGACCTAGTTCAGTCCATTTGGCGTAGTATTGACACGATCATTCTGCAAGGACGCGGTCGGCTTGCAGAAGCAATATCCGGCTAATGATTTGAGTATTTCAACGTGTGACGTACTTAGAACAAGAACATCCGCCTCGTGGCGGTTGCAGCGCAGCCGGCTGTGCAGCAGGGCGGACAGTAGCGCTGCGCTGCAGCAGCCCCTGCAAAGCGGCTTCCCGCCACCCGCCTCACGCCCGACGCCTGTCGCGGCCAGATCGATGCCTGGCGCCGACGCAGCGTAGTGCGCCGGGCTGACCCGCTCTCTCGCCGTGTGCTCCGGCCCCCTGTCGACATCACTACATCAGCGTTTCCTTCAACACTGGACTACCTCGTCACATTTTGCGCAGTGTCAGCTCCGACCAAATGTCAGAATAACGGATTCGCGACTAGCGAACCCGGCAACGCTTCGCAGTTGATAAATATGTATGGCAAGTGTATGTACGTCCTAATTTTCTTTCGCTCCTCTCTCTATCCATTTCCTCCGCCCTTTGTCTTTTTTCATCTCCTCCTCCCCTTTTCTTTTTCATCTCCTCCTCCCCTTTTCTTTTTTTCATCTGCTTCTCCTCCCTCCTCTCTCTGTCCATTCCACTTCCCCCCCTCTCTGTCCATTCCTTTTCCCCCTCTCTCTATATCCTCCTCCCTCTTTCCACTACCACCTCCTCCTGTGTCCATTTCCTCCTTTTCCTTCTCCATGTCCACATCCCCACTGACGTTGAGCTTTGCTCATTGCTGTTGCAAACGAAAAGTCGATTGGGAATTGCAGTCGCTTAAAATGAATGGATAAATCAGTTGGTATCATTGATATAGTGGTATGAGAGACCTCTCCAGCTGGTGGATTTGTGAGGACAGTAGCTGCAATGACAGTATTTTGCGTAGTTATGTATTGTAGGCGGGTAGGATTACAAAGTTTCGGACGATTCAGATTCGGTAGTAGTATCCCAATCATAAGCCGATAGTTTATAAATATATCTTTACTGTTTTCTGTTAAAACCGACTGCGAGAAAGGAAACAAAACAGCACGTAGTTGTGTATACAATTTTTGTTTAAAATCATACGTAATTAGCAAAATTATACATGGGAATAACAATTTGTATAACGTTATGCATTACTTTTTCCGTCCGAACATTTATTAGAGCGTCATGTAAATATCTGAAGTAAATTAGTAAAGAACTTCTCGAGATTTTTGGTAACAACGTTAAACACAGAATTGTCTTTATATAGTAGTATAGATAATGTAGAGAGGACGCCTCAGGAGGATTTGAATGGAGAGTCACGGTCTCAGATTCAGGCGCGCCGCAGGGAAGTATGTTGGGACCCTTGATGTTCAACTGCATTAACGTGACGGAATTCGAAGCGAGACTTTTTTTAATAGTATCCGCAAACAAACTCGTGTCTCGAAATGTGGCAGAAAATTCGGAAAGTTTCTGGTCGTGTGTGAAGTATACCAGCGACGAGGCACAGTCGCTACCTTCACTGCGTGATAGCAGCGGTAATTTAAGTGATCACAGCGCCACTATAGCTGAGTTACTAAACGCTATATTCGGCAATTGCTTACCAAAAACGTTGCAATAAATAGTCCCTAATTCACATCAAAAACAGCTGCCATTATGAGTAATTCGGAAGCTGATACCCTCAGTGTAGCGGAGTAACTTTAAAAGTCGTCTAATAGAGGCAAGTCTTCCGGTCCGGTTTGTATATCAGGTAGTTCAGTCAGGTCTTGAGTTGTATAATGATGAAGCAGATCCGGTTTTAGCAATCATGTATAACCGTTATCTCGATGAAAGGTCGATACCTAAGGACTGGAAAGTTTCAGAGTTCACACCAACAAAGGAAGGAAAGTAATGCGTTGTCATATAGATTCGCGTCATTGACTTCCTTTTTTAGTTGCTTTTTGAAACTGTGTATACTGTGTTCGAACGTTGTGAAACATCCATAAGAAAACGATCTAGTGACACATAAGCAGCACGTGATCAGAAAATATCGTTCCTGGGAAACGCAGCTGGCGCTCTATTCACTCTGAATAACGAGTGATATCGACAGGGAATCTCAGATTGATTCCATATTTCTAGGTTTCCGAAGGCTTTTGACACTGTTCCTCCCCATCCGTTTTCCATCAATTACTTGCCTATCGAGAATCGTTCGTCTGTGTGATGGGATTCGTGGGTTTCTATCAGAATGGACACAGTTCGTAGGCACTGACGGGGACCTTATCGAGTTAAACCAAGGTGATATTGATCTTCCCCAAGGCAGTGCCTATATAGAGCCTCTGCTGTTATAGATGTATGTAAGCGTTTTAAGATACAGTCTCAGCAGTTTTTTTAGTGTGTTTGGAGATGACGCTGTCGTTTACCGTCTGGTAAAGTCATCATAAGATCAAAGTGAATTACAGAAGACTAATCAGTGAAGTAAGTAAATGTACGGTATGAGTCCACGTTCATCAGGAATGTTTATGAATGAGATGTATACCTAATCCAAGATGGAGGGCTTGTGCCCCGTACCTAATGACGTCATCGTAGATGGGTCATTAAACTCAGTTGCTTTCTTATCTGGGCAGTGCATGATATACTTAGACTAGATTAGTTGTATCTATATTTCTGACTCTCGTCTACACGGAATTGCATCTTAAAGAAAATTGTAAAATGATCTGACGATATAGATAATCATTTTGTAAGTGAAATATAGAAGTAAAAACTTCAGCAGCCAAGATTTGTAATAATAATTTCAAAAATACAGTTATAACTGATCGTCTTGGCTGTTCAAGTTTTTACTTTTCGTATTTAACATTACTCTATATCACCCCACACTATATATATTTTGTGTGCGCGCGCAATTGCTAAAAATGATCGCTGGCTTCATTAAGACATTTACCTACTACATTATGTTGATAAATTCGCTTATAACAGGCAAGGATATTTGTTTCATGTCTCCTATTAGCCAAGGAACAAATATTTGAACATAAAGATTCGGTTTTTCAGACATTGAAAAGTGTTTGTGTAATTTTACAGATGTCACATTTTATAATGCTACTACAGTTTCTGTCAGTAGACAAACATTATTGATGTTAAGCTGTATCGCAGCTTTCCCTGCACACTAAATGTGTTTATAAGTAGTTGTTATTGAATATTTTCCTCAATAATATTTGTATCAGATTTTGGCTGCGTTATATAATCCGTAAGAAGTCGAAGACTACTGGCTTCGCAAACCACAGACGAAAAGTATGTGCCTGCCGTTAAAGACAATGTTCGTGTCTCACAGGTAACCGTATGGTGATAAATACACTATAGACACAAAATTCCTTTTACCTGCCTTCTTTTGTCAATTGTTACCAGTACACTTTATTTCAGGAATGCTACTTAAGTTAGCTACGTAATTTGATCTTGCCAATGAGGTTGTTATACGAATATAAACTGTCCGGAAGTATGTGGGGTGCTATTGCCGGCCGCGGTGACCGAGCGGTTCTAGGCGCTTCAGTCTGGAACCGCGCGACTGCTACGGTCGCAGGTTCAAATCCTGCTTCGGGAATGGATGTGTGTGATGTCCTTAGGTTAGTTAGGTTTAAGTAGTTCTAAGTTCTAGGGGACTGATGACCTCAGATGTTAAGTCCCATAGTGCTCAGAGCCATTTGAGCCATTTGTATGTAGGGTGCTATTAGGGGCAATCAAATAAAATCAGAAATAGTACGACATTTAGTCTACTTCGAGAATCACCTTGTGTGGAACCCGAGGGAAACATGTTCGATAGTGCCCCGCGTGCTAATTTTTTGTTTGGAAGTCAAACATCGAAAGCTGAAAACTGAACATAATTGGCTACTATTACACTTTCGGGTGTGCTTAAGATCGCTGGGAGAAGACTTTGAACTGCCCCAGAGCACTGCTCCTAGGAATTTCTGAGCTCTTTGTTTCCCTATGTCCGTCCACTTGTTGTTCGTTATACTCTTGTGCAACGTATTGGATTGGTGCATAAGTTTGTACCGTTTTAAGTTTAGTAAAAACAGCAGATACAGATAATAGAGACTTTAGTCGTCAACAATATATTCTCCTTCACTATTTACAACAGTCTGCCAACGATGAGGTAACTTTTCGATTTTGCGACTGTAGAAATCAAATAGCTCTGAGCACTATGCGACTCAACTTCTGAGGTCATCAGTCGCCTAGAACTTAGAACTAATTAAACCTAACTAACCTAAGGACATCACACACATCCATGCCCGAGGCAGGATTCGAACCTGCGACCGTAGCGGTCACGCGGTTCCAGACTGAAGCGCCTTTAACCGCACGGCCACACCGGCCGGCTCTGTAGAAATCGCATGGTTTTGAGGCGAACCTTTGGAGCGCATTTTCATCCAGAAAGGAAGTTCCTTGAAGGTTGTTCGATAGAGACGGAAAACGTGAAAGTATGAGGGCGGGAGGTCAAGTGAATAATTTGGATGTGGAGTGACTTCCAACCCAACTTCTGTGTAGTGCTTTTTGTCAGTATAGTAGAATGCCGGGGGCCGTTATCGTGGAGTAGCACATTCATTCTTCCTGATGCTTTTTCTTGAATTATGTCTGCAAGACGTCACAGTTACTGACAGCTAAAGTCAGCAGTGATGGTTAAGTCTCGGGGGAACAATTCGTAGAACACCTGACCGTCGCTGTTCCACCAGACGCATAGCGTTATCTTTTGTCGACGCGCACAGTTCTTTGTACGGGGAGATACTGCTTTTTTTGGACTCACCCATTCCTTTATTTTCCTTATGTTAGCACGAAGAGAAGATTTCTCGTCACCAGTAACGATACAGGATAGGAATGGTCGGTGTCGTTCTCTAGCCAACTGATGAGCAAGTAGAGATGTACATATAGCCATTCGCTGACTTTTATGCTTTTGGCTTAGAGCATTTGGTACCCATACACCCAATTTCTGAACCTTCCCCATTGCATGAAGACATAGCGCAATGGTGGAATGATCACAGTTCATCACATTTTCCAGTTTTCGAGTACATCGACATGGATCATTATGGGTGAATGCGTTTAAACGATCTTCATCAAACCCCGGAGATCATCTTAAACGTGGAGAAACATTAGTGTCGAAAGATGGTCCTGAAAACTAGAAAACCTTTCTATTGTGCTCTGTCCAGTGACATTATCCCCACACATGGCAGAATGTTTCTGGCCGCCTCCACTGCTGCCACCCTTCTATTGAACTCAAACAGAAGAATGTGTCGGAAACCTTTCACTTTCTCCACTTGGCATTCCATTTTGTAGCATTCACAGCTCCACTCACTATCTCCAAACGACAAAATGACAATATGTAAACTGAAATAACAACAGTGAACTACGAATAAAAAATGACAATCTATAAATGAAAGCGTAGCAACAGAAATACCAACATGTAAAACAAAAACGCTACGAACTTATGTACCAATCTAACACTTACGCCTGTTGTGATTCCACGGAGTTTCGCCAATTTAGTGCAGAGTGACTGTTAGTTACCAGTATTTTACCAACTTCTTTCGCCTTTCTGATGTTCCGTCTTCCTTTGCTTACTAAATTATCTTCTTACAACTGTCTTAAGAACAGATCACACTGGACAGTCTAATGTATTACAGCTAACATAAAATTCATATATGTAATTAAGTATATTTTTGTGACAGCATATTCTGTTTGTTTCAGGTGAGTACCGCACAAGAGCGCCTGCCGCTGATGACGCTGCCGTTTGGCTCGCCTATCCATTTCTTACCGACTACTCTGTCTGCAGTTGTGCGGCTGCTGTTGGTATTGTACAACGTTCATACCTAGAGTGTCAAAACGGGCCTAGTTGACGGTATTCCTCAAGAAAATGTGTTCCCTGTTGATTTAGTAAATTAGGAACACCTCCCAGATCGCTATTTTTTAGTAATGATGAGCGTATTTGATCTGACTTGCAGATCATCTTCAGATGTAAGTGGGGAAAAGTAAGACTGAGGCGAGCCAATATAAAAATTATGTGAGTGTAATACTGTAAATAATATCTAAAATTGTGTACTACAAATAACAGTATAATATTGTGAACTTATTAATACCTTGGATTGCAAGGTGCTGTTTGGCATTAGTGATAAGAATGTAATATGAAACTCAAGTACAGAGGATGCAGTGGGGAAGGTTACATTGTCAGTCATGTGACATGTTGACATATGCAGAAGCCAGCACCCTCACTTCAGTGATTGGTACAGTGGTACAGTGAAAAACAAAAGTTCAGCTGCACCGAACGAACTAGGAAGTGCCCTGATTAGTAAACCTTTGTCGGATTTCTAGCGGGGAGTAGCGGGATTTCTGTTTCCTTGCGGCAGTCCTGATATTAGTTTTCTTTTTCCGATTAAGACGAATGCCGCGTTGTTCCTTCTGAAAAGATAACGCCAATTTCATTCCCCAGCCGCTTCTGATTACCAATTGTAGACGGTGCATTACACCACAATCCACCCCTTTTTTATGTGCACGGCCTCCAGTCATAGAATCTTCGTTTGAAAGCAGACAGCCAAGTCGTCATGCATGGGATCAGTGTCGGGATCAACTTTTTTACTGAGGAAATAAAGACAGAATTAATACTTCAGTTGTTTGTGAACTAAAGCTCGTTTATCCGCATTAACGCCAATTTCCGACCAATGCAGTTGACATAGTTCAATGTGCGGAGGGTGTGGAATAATACCTCTTGTGCAAAACTTCGTTGGAGCTCCATGGATGATACGCCGAACCTCGTGCTTCATTTCGTGATTACTTCCTTACTGTTCCAGTAGCAGCTGATCACCAACTTGTTTTCGCCTTAATTGAAACACGCTCGCACTCTGGCCGCAGGTTAGTTTCCTGTTCTGTACTTGTTTGTAGTCACTCGCCGATCCACTTACCAGTAACATGAGGCAATCAAAATCTGTCTTGGTTCTCATGAACATGTTAATACTTTAAGGAGAAGACTTCACAATTTGTATTCGTTCAGCCGTGAGCAATAGCGCCACCTGTTTTCCCGACAGTTTCCGCAGACACAAATGCTTGTGTAAGACATTGAACATTTGCCTGAGATCATTTAAATCTATGCCATACCGGCGCTGGAACCTCGAACTTATCGCCTACTCAGATGGTTCGGCTGGGGAGGGCGTTGACAGCAGAAACTTGGGTCCGATTATTTCGGTTCCCTCTCTTCAGTTTCAGCCTGTGCCTGACTGTATTCAGACACCCTCAGAGTTCTAAAGAAAACAAACTAAAATGGCACCCATATATGCACAAAAAACACATGAAGAAAGAGAACGAGACATTATTTGACCGTGTTGTTTCTGACTGCTCAAACATCTTCCGTAAGAACTGTGCAGAAGCTTTTTTCCCGTCAGTCTTCTGACTGGTTTCATGCGGCCCATCACGAATTCATCTCCTGTGCCAACGTGCACCGTGCGTGTGACTGACTAGCAGTCATTCCTCGCCATGTGATGCGCTGCTTTGGCCTGAACTGGTTTATATCGATAGTAGGTCGTTGGTCACACTGTTCTGGCTGATCAGTGTATAAACTTCTACTACTGTGGTAGGTGTGGACTTGGTGTCTGTCTCGGCTATAAATGCATTCGCTTTGCTGTTTGTTGTAGCGTACCCGTATTCCTATTTTCTTGTAATTATTAAATCAACTCACGCATCACCCCTATTTGATTTTTTATTTATAACCCTGTATTCCTCTGACCAAAATTCCTGGTCCTCCTGTAATCGAACTTCACTAATTCCCACAATATCTAACTACAGCCTATGATTAAAGAGACCTTTAGAGAAAACAGAAGCAGCTGTATGAATATCAAGATCTCAAATGGAAAAATAGTCCTAAGCAAAGAAGGGAAAACTGAAAGTTGGGAGAAGTATACAGAGGATCTATACAAGGGAGACGTACTTGAAGGCAGTATTGTAGAACTGGAAGAGGACGTAGATAAAGATAAGACTGGAGATATGATACTCCGAGAAAAATTTAACAAAGCAGTGAAACACCTAAGTCGAAACAAGGCCCCGGGAGTAGACGACATTTAGTCGGAACTACTGATTGCCTTGGGAGAGCCAGCCATGCGAAAGCTCTTCCGTCTGGTTTGCGAGTTGTGTGAGAAGGTAAACTGCCACAGATTTCAGGAAGAATAGAAAGCATGTGCTGAAAGGTGTATCACCGAAGTATCAATTCAATAAGTCACGATTGCAAGATACTAAAATTAATTCGTTACAGAAGAATGGAAAACTGGTAGAACAGAACGCCGAGGAAGATCAGTTTTCATTCCGGAGAAATGTAGGAAGACATGAGGCCTTACTGACCATACGGCTTATGTTAGAAGATATATTAAGAAAACGGTAATCTATGTTTATCGCGTTTGTAGACTTAAAGCTTTTGAAAATGTTGACTGGAATACTACCTTTGTTATTCTCAAAGGAGTAGGAGTAAAATACAGGAAGCGAAAGGCTGCGTACGAGTCGAAGGGTGTGAAAGGGAAGCAATGGTTGAGAATGGCGTGTGTTAGCCTGTCCCCTGATGTTGTTGTATGTGTATGTTGAGCAAGCAGTAAAGGAAACAAAAGGAAAATTTGAATTAGGAATTAAAGTCCACGGAGAAGAAACAAAAACTTTTAGGTTTGCCGACGACGTTGTAATTCTGTCAGAGACAATAAAGGACCTGGAAGAGTAGTTTGACGGAATAGACAGTGTCTTGGAAGGAGGATATAAGACGAACATCAATAAAAGCAAAACGAGGATAATGGAATGTAGTCGAATTAAATCACGTGATGCTGAGGGAATTAGATCAGGAAATGAGACACTTCAAGTAATAAATGAGTTTTGCTATTTGGGAAGCAAAATAGCTGATGATGGTCGAAGTGGGGAGGATATAAAATGTAGAATGGCAACGGAAAGAAATTTGTTAACATCGAATATAGATTTAAGTGTTAATAAGTCTTTTGTGAAAGTATTTTTATGGAGCGTAACTATGTATGGAAGTGAAACATGGACGCCGGCCGGAGTGGTCGAGCGGTTATAGGCGCTACAGTCTGGAACCGCGCGACCGCTACGGTCGCAGGTTCGAATCCTGTCTCGGGCATGGATGTGTGTGACGTCCTTAGGTTAGTTAGGTTTAATTAGTTCTAAGTTCTAGGGGACTCATGACCAAAGAAGTTAAGTCCCATAGTGCTCAGAGCCATTTGAACCATTTTTTGAAACATGGACGTTAAACATGAAACCAGTCTTCGGACTGATGACCACAACAGCAGCAGATGCCTGTAGAACAGCAAGTCTTAACACATGTCCTATCGTCATGGCCCTTCTTCTTGTCAGTGTTTCCACATATTACTTCCCTCGCCAGTTTTTCAGGGAATCTTCTCATTTCTTATCAGATCCAAATTTTAACATCCTTCTGTAGCAGCACCTCTCATACGCTCGGTTATCTTCTGTTCCGGTTTCCCTGCAGTACATGATTCAAGTCAGTGTCGTGCTGTGCTGTGCTCCAAAGGCACATTCTCACATATTTTTTCGTCAACTGAAGGACTATGTTTGATGTAGTAGATATGTTTGGGCCAGGAATGCCCTCTTTGCCGTGCTAGTCTACTTTTGATGTTTCCCTTGCTTCGTCAATCTTGTGTTGTTTGGGTTTCCAAGGCAGCAGAAGCCTTTCACTTCCTTACTTCGTGGTCCCCAATGTTGTTGGTAAGTTTTTCTGTAATCTCATTTCTGCTACACATTATTTTCGTCGTTCTTCGGTTTGCTCCCGGTGCGTATTCTGTACTCAGAAGACTCCATTCCATTCAATAGTATGTCCTGTAGTTATTCCTCGTTTTTACTGAGAGTAGTATGTCAGGGTCGATTCATAACATTGCTATTCTTTTACCCCAAATTTTAAGCCCCCTACTGAAACATTATTTCCGCCATTGCTTCTTCGATGTGCAGATCGAACAGCAGGGACGGAAGTTTTTTTATCTGAGCGCTTAGTTTTTGGTCTTCCACTCTTATTATTCCCTCTTGGCTCTTGTCCGTGTTGTATATTACCCGTCTCTCCCTACAGCTTATCCCTATTTATCTCAGATTTTCGGACATCTTACACCATTTTGTGTTGTCGATTGATTTTTTTTCCAGGTTGACAAAAACTATGACCGTTTCTTGATTTTTCTTAAGTACTGCTTGCGTTATCAACCACAACGTCAGAACCGCACCTCTGGTGTCTGTACATTTCCTAAAGTCGAACTGATCGTCAACTAAGATATCCTCAACATTATTTTCTGTTATTCTGTAGTAATCTGTTTGTGGTCACTACATAATCTGATTCCTGGTCCTAAAGGAAAGGAAAATCTGATCGTTCCTTACAAAGGGTTGCAGTCGCTCAATTGTTGGTGTTCAACTTCTCCAAAGAGCCTCGTTTATTACCCTAGCTATCCGACAACGCTGATGATTGTTTTTCTAATGTCTGGAATGTACAGTGAGAGGCATAAGAAATGCTGCGGACAGTTTATGTTTGTAAGATTGGTGCGTCATTTCTCTGAAATAGGAGTGCATGTAAGTCTACAGGCTCTCGTGCCTGGTGTCACTGAAGTTAAAATCTTCTGGGTTTTTAGGCCGACTCATATTTCTTCAAACAATCGAAGTTTCGACCCCTCTGTGGGGATCTTGTTCAGGATCTTGTGGTGTCCACTGTAGATTGAGTCCTCAGTCTACAGTGGACACCACAAGGTGCTCAAGAAAATCCCAGAAGAGGGGTTGCAGCGTCGATTGTTTGAAGAACTACGACGCGAACTAGCAACCCAGAAGATTTTAACTTCAGGAGTGCATGTGTCAATGCTCTCGATTTGGCGATCGAAAGGAAAAGACGCTGATGCAGTGAGTTCATTAGGGAGTAGGAGGGCTGGCGCGCTCTGAGTAGTGCCACCCGCCTAATTGGACAGCTGCTTCCCTGGCCACCAGGCAGCGCTGGCGTCGCATGCCAGACGTCGTTGCTGTCACTGCTTTCTGGCAGTCTAATCGCACAGGCAACTTTAAACGAATCACGGACGTTGTGTTATCTTTGACAAGAGCCAGAATGTCAGACGCGTATTTAAGTACAGAAATAAAAAAAAGTACTCCTGTTGAAGGGCTTTAGGCGCGCTGGCAGGAGTGGCGCGCAGGAGTGGGGGTAGGGTGGACAGGACACTGCGTAAGACTAGTGAGCGTACTTTTCAGCAGAAGACTCACGATACAAATTTTTCATGGTTGCATAGTTTCTTTCATGGAATGTTTGTATTTGCCTAGCAAAGAGGGAAAACAAGTAGGTGTTGAATTATTTCTCTCTTTTCCTGCAAATGCAATAAATCATCTTCTGCTACGTTTTCTGCCAGTTAGTGTGTATACTGACGGAAGAAGCTAGGACGACATAAATAGCAGACTAGCATAGGCAAAGAGGGCATTCCTGGCCAAAGGAGTCCACTACGATCAATATTACGTTTGATTTAAGCAAGACGTTTCTGAGAATGTGCCTTTGGAATGCAGCGTTGTATGGAAGTGAATTGTGGATCGTTGCAAAAACTGGAAAGGAAGAGAACTAAGCGTTTGAGATGTAGTGCTATACGTATATGGATGCTGCAATTTAGGTCGGCTGGTAAGAAATGTGGAAGTCCTCCACAAAATACGCGCGGGGAGGAACAAGTGGAAAACGGTGATAAATAGTAGAGATAGGTATTTCATAGTAGCGAAGATGAAGAAGTGCCCATGGCTCTTAAGGTATGCATTTTAGAACCCATGTTTGCTAGACTTTTTTCCAGTTTTGGTCTATACTATCATCAATGAAAGTTTCGTCGGTGAAGTTCTGGTTCACCCTGTACTATACATAAAGGTGTATAATGAGTCGCCGGCCGTGGTGGCCATGCGGTTCTAGGCGCTGTAGTCCGGAACCGCGCGACTGCTACGGTCGCAGGTTCGAATCCTGCCTCGGGCATGGATGTGTGTGATGTCCTTAGGTTAGTTAGGTTTAAGTAGTTCTAAGGTCTAGGGGACTGATGACCTCAGATGTTAAGTCCCATAGTGCTCAGAGCCATTTGAACCATTTTTTAAAATGAGTCGCCAGGCGACTCTGCTGTTTCGGTAGGTATTGACAGTATCGTTTTTGTAATATGTAGAAAGCAAGGAGAAACTACAGCCGTATTTTTTACCGAGGGCATGCAGCTTTACTGTATGGTTAAATGATGATGGCGTCCTCTTGGGTAAAATATTCCGGAGGTAAAATAGTCCCCCATTTGGGTCTCCGGGCGGGGACTACTCAAGAGGACGTCGTTATCAGGAGAAAGAAAACTGGCGTTCTACGGATCGGAGCGTGGAATGTCAGATCCCTTAATCGGGCAGGTAGGCTAGAAAATTTAAAAATGGAAATGGATAGGTTGAAGTTAGATATAGTGGGAATTAGTGAAGTTCAGTGGCAGGAGGAACAAGACTTTTGGTCAGGTGAATACATTGTTATAAATACAAAATAAAATAGGGGTAATGCAGGAGTAGGTTTAATAATGAATAAAAAAATAGGAGTCCGGGTAAGCTACTACCAACATCATAGTGCACGTATTATTGTGGCCAAGATAGATACGAAGCCCACACCTACCACAGTAGTACAAGTTTATATGCCTACTAGCTCTGCAGATGATGAAGAAATTCATTAAATGTATGATGAGATAAAAGAAATTATTCAGGTAATGAAGGGAAACGAAAATTTAATACTCATGGGTGACTGGAATTCAAGAGTAGGAAAAGGGAGAGAAGGAAACATAGTGGGTGAATATGTATTGGGGGAGAGAATTGAAAGAGGAAGCCGTCTGGTGGAATTTTGCACAGAGCATAGCTTAACCATAGCTAACACTTGGTTCAAGAATCATAAAAGAAGGTTGTGTACATGGAAGAATCCTGGAGATTCTAGAAGGTATCAGATAGATAGAAGACAGAGATTTAGGAACCAGGTCTTAAATTGTAAGACATTTCCAGGGGCAGATGTGGACTCTGACCACAATCTGAAGAAACTGCAAAAAGGGAATTTAAGGAGATGGGACCTGGATAAACTAACTAAACCAGAGGCTGTACAGACTTTCACAGAGAGAGCATAAGGGAACAATTGACAGGAATGGGGGGAAGAAATACAGTAGAAGAAGAATGGATAGCTCTGAGGGATGAAATAGTGAAGGTAGCAGAGGATCAATTAGGTAAAAAGACGAAGGCTAGTAGAAATCCTTGGGTAACAGAAGAAATATTGAATTTAATTGATGAAAGGAGAAAATATAAAAACGCAGTAAATGAAGCAGGCAAAAAGGAATACAAACGTCTCAAAAATGAGATCGACAGGAAGTGCAAAATGGCTAAGAAGGGGTGGCTAGAGGACAAATGTAAGGATGTAGAGGCTTATCTCACTAGGGGTAAGATAGATACTGCCTACAGGAAAATTAAAGAGACCTTTGGAGAAGAGAGAGCCACTTGTATGAATATCAAGAGCTCATATGGAAACCCAGTTCTAAGCAAAGAAGGGAAAGCAGAAAGGTGGAAGGAGTATATAGAGGGTCTATACAAGGGCGACGTACTTGAGGACAATATTCTGGAAATGGAAGAGAATGTAGGTAAAGACGAAATGGAAGATACAATACTGTGTGAAGAGTTTGACAGAGCACTGAAAGACCTGAGTCTAAACAAGGCCCCGGGACTAGACAACATTCCATTGGAACTACTGATGGCCTTGGGAGAGCCAGTCCTGACAAAATTCTACCATCTGGTGAGCAAGGTGTATGAGGCAGGCGAAAATACCCTCAGACTTCAAGAAGAATATAATAATTCCAATCCCAAAGAAAGCATGTGTTGACAGATGTGAAAATTACCGAACTACCAGTTTAATAAGTCACAGCTGCAAAATACTAACGCGAATTCTTTACAGACGAATGGAAGAACTGATAGAAGCCGACCTCGGTGAAGATCAGTTTGGATTCCGCAGAAATGTTGGAACACGTGAGGCAATACTGACCCTACGACTTATCCGGCCAGTGTGGTCGAGCGGTTCTAGGCGCTTCAGTCCGAGACCGCGCGACCGCCACGGTCGCAGGTTCGAATCGTGCCTCGAGTATGGATGTGTGTGATGTCCTTAGGTTAGTTAGGTTTAAGTAGTTCTAAGTTCTAGGGGTCTGATGACCTAAGCTGTTAAGTCCCATAGTGCTCAGAGCCATTTGAACCATTTGACCCTACGACTTATCTTAGAAAATGGATTAAGGAAAGGCAAACCTACATTTCTAGCACTTGTAGACTTAGAGAAAGCTTTTGACGATGTTGACTGGAATACTCTCTTTCAAATTGTAAGGTGGCAGGGGTAAAATACAGGGAGCGAAAGGCTATTTACAATTTGTACAGAAACCAGATGGCAGTTATAAGAGTCGAGGGGCATGAAAGGGAAGCAGCGGTTGGGAAGGGAGTGAGACAGGGTTGTATCCTGTCCCCGATGTTATTCAATCTGTATATCGAGCAAGCAGTAAAGGAAACAAAAGAAAATTTCGGAGTAGGTATTAAAGTCCATGGAGAAGAAATAAAAACGTTGAGGTTCGCCAATGACATTGTAATTCTGTCAGAGACAGCAAAGGACTTGGAAGTGCAGTTGAACGGAATGGACAGTGTCTTGAAAGGAGGATATAAGATGAACATCAACAAAAGCAAAAGGCCGGCCGCGGTGGCCGAGCGCTTCTAGGCGCTTCAGTGTGGAACCGTGCGACCGCTACGGTCGCAGGTTCGAATCTTGCCTCGGGCATGGATGTGTGTGATGTCCTTAGGTTAGTTAGGTTTAAGTAGTTCTAAGTTCTAGTGGACTGATGACCTTAGATGTTAAGTCCCATAGTGCTCAGAGCCATTTGAACAAAAGCAAAACACGGATAATGGAATGTAGTCGAATTAAGTCGGGTGATGCTGAGGGAATTAGATTAGGAAATGAGACATTTAAAGTAGTAAAGGAGTTTTGCTATTTGGGGAGCAAAATAACTGATGATGGTCGAAGTAGAGAGGATATAAAATGTAGACTGGCAATGGCAAGGAAAGCATTTCTGAAGAAGAGAAATTTGTTAACATCGAGTATAGATTTAAGTGTCAGGAAGTCGTTTCTGAAAGTATTTGTATGGAGTGTAGCCATGTATGGAAGTGAAACATGGAAAATAAACGGTTTAGACAAGGAGAGAATAGATGCTTTCGAAATGTGGTGCTACAGAAGAATGCTGATGATTAGATGGGTAGATCACATAAGTAATGAGGAGGTATTGAATAGAATTGGGGAGAAGAGGAGTTTGTGGCACAACTTGACTAGAAGAAGGGACAGGTTGGTAGGACATGTTCTGAGGCATCAAGGGATCACAAATTTAGCATTGGAGGACAGCGTGGAGGGTAAAAATCGTAGAGGGAGACCAAGAGATGAATACACTAAGCAGATTCAGAAGGATGTAAGTTGCGGTAGGTACTGGGAAATGAAGAAGCTTGCACAGGATAGAGTAGCATGGAGAGCTGCATCAAACCAGTCTCAGGACTGAAGACAACAACAACAATATGTAGATGGATTAAGCTTTTTTAATACTGCTCATGAAGTGTTTTCATGCGATACACTTTATCAACGGAAAACGATTGCTTTTTCACTATACTAACAAAATTTGTTTTTAAGTAGAGACTCTGTTTCTGAGAGCTGTCCAAAATTAATCCAGAGTGTTATTCAGTTGAGCGATGTATGCTCCAGGAGTCGTGATAATCAGTGAGCATTTGTTGGCAACGGCTCCTTTGCCGGACTATCCCCGGCTCTCCTGCTTCATCCCCGTCGCTCGCAGTCGCTTTTACCGCCGTGCAGCAGCACTACATGGCCGCTACTGGAGTAGTCCTCATTCTCCGCGTGTTACTGGCCCAGTTATCACATATCGTTAAACTAAATATCACACTAAATTACTTTGGGCGCCTCTATCGACTGCGCACGAAATTACACCGGCGTGTTCCGTTGACACTGGACGGCGCGTTAATCTCTTGATCAGTATTTTTTGGGGATGTCTCCATATAACCATTGGAAGAATGAAAATACCTGGAGCAACACCAGAGAAAGGACACTGGGTATATGCACTACATGCCCAAAAATGTGGAACACCGAGGAGAGGTGCAGACGCAATGAAATTTCACGGGTTGAGAGGTTATGTGATGTTACTCAAATGAGTAAAATACTGGATGATATTTAGAAAAATTTGGCGGTATGAGCCTCTTTATTAGTATGACGTTGCATCCGCTCTGTACTGGTTGCGTGCACTGTTTCGGTTCCGAAGGATGTCATAAAGCCGTTATATCCTTGTGTGGCAAGATAGCCTACAACTGTTGTATCTGGTCCTTGATATCCTGGACACTGGCCTTGGGACGGATTTGACACCCTAGCTGGTACCACACCATGTTCTTTCGGGGACAGATCTGAGGATCTTGCATGCAGGCTATGGGAATACGTCAACCTCACGCAGATAGTTAATAGAGCCACGTGTCATGTATGGACGAGCATTGTCTTGTTGGAAAACGGCATCACGGCACTGTCGCATGAGATGTAACACAGGAGGACGCAGGATGTCCGTTACAAAGTGTTGTGCCGTCTCTTATACCACTGTCACTAGCAGCAGTACCCGATGGCTCCCCACACCATGACACAGAATTTCAATGTGCCTCCCCTAAACGTAGGAAGAATGGCTTAATCTCAGATCGCCGCCATATTCGCCAGTGATGGTCGTCCAGCATAGTGGAGAACCACGATTCTTCGCCAAACACGACAACAAGGCACTCTTCAGCAGTCCATGCTTCCAGGTGACGGTAGATCTCCAAACGTAGTTTGTATGATGCTGACAGCAGCCTACGCGTGGGCCAATAATTTCCTGGTGCGGGTTGACAGGGAATGTTGCAGAGAGTCCCTTGATTGGTCTCACATGGCAGGTGCAAATAAGAAGAGGATACGATATGTTTGGTGCACAATCCGGCGATCCTCAGTCGTGGTGCTCACACCAGATCGACTGGAAACTCGACGATGAGCATGCTTGCCCTTATGTTCCCATACGCTCCTGCATTGGCCCAGTGTCATATGAGAATCCTCCGCAAATCTGTAGATTGCACGATTCGGCCAGCTAGCCAATCGGAGACCAACAGTGAAATCCCTTTCGGGTTTTGTGAAGTGCCGATAACGCCGAGAACATGACATCTTCTTGTCCTTGACTGTGATCATTCAACATCTGACGCTCTTCATGTCTATTACATATTCTATCAGGCCTGGTAACAACACTAAACACAAGCAGCAGAAATGCACTCTGATTCCCGAGAGCTGTAATAGTAGTCATTTCCATACCCGCCGATGGTGTGCCCGATACGAAGCGACACACATCAAAAAAAGTTTTGCATCATCCGGGTTCCCAGAACTCCAGTGGATACTGTACCACAGACACTGTGCATTTGACTGTTCAGAGATGTCACTAAACCCGCCCAAAGATGTAAACAACCATGCATGAGCAGAGCCTGTTAGACGGAGGGGGTCTGACAGCCGATCAGTTCCAGTCATTCTACAGGGAAGGAGGTACACGGTTCGTGTTGTCTGTAGTTCAACCATGCCTAGACGGTCAATTCCGCAGTTCGATCGCGTCCGCTTTGTTACTTTGTGCCAGGGAGGGCTCTCAACAGGGGAAGTGTCCAGGCGTTTCGGAGTGAACCAAAGCGATGTTGTTCGGACATGGAGGAGATACAAAGGGACAGGAACTGTCGATGACATGCCCCGTTCATGTCGACAAGGCTAATACTGCAGTGGATGCTCACTGCCTACGGATTACGGCTCGGAGGAGCCTTGACAGTAAAGCCACTATGTTGAATAATGCTTTTCGTGCAGCCACAGGACGTCGTGTTACGACTCCAATTGTGCGCAATAGGCTGCATGATGCGCAACTTCACTCGCGACGTCCATGGCGAGGTCCATATTTGCAACCACTACACCATGCAGCGCCCAACAACATGCCGAATGGACCGCTCAGGACTGGAATCACGTTCTCTTTACCTATGAATGTCGCACATGCCTCCAACCAGACAATCGTCAGAGATGTGTTTGGAGGCCATCCGGTCAGGCTGAACGCCTTAGACACATTGCCTAGCGAGTGCAGCAAGGTGGAGGTTCCCTGCTGTTTTCGGGTAGCATTATGTGGTTCGGATGTACGCCGCTGGTGATCGTGGAAGGCACCGTAACGGCTGTACGATCACAGCTTTGTTCGGGTCGTGTTCGGCGATTAGTGATAGCTCTTTACAGTTACAGCAAACAAGAATGAACTAGGGAAGAACCATCTAGACAATTAATGAAGGAGCAGTGCGATACTGCTGTTCAAGTTTAAGCCTCTTCCGTCACTGCACATTCGCAATCATAGATGCCGTAACGATGCGACCGATAGGCAACTGCTTTTTGATCACATGGGTCGCAGTGTCCTGGGCCATTTTGATAATGAGGTAGGTATACTTTGTGCCACAAACTACACCACCGTGGCAATGTCACTACTACAGCTGCGCGGACGTCTCTACTCCAATGCCCTCTCTTCACTTTATGCCTTCAGCCAATTTTCCCATTCTTAAGTCGTCAGTGTTGTCAAGGTTCTCCGATGTAGGAATAACATCCCAGCGTTGTAGGTAATGGGGAAATATTGCCTGTATCTCAGGTGTAGGTGAACTATTGATTTGTCTTTTATCTCTCTATACATGCAACTATACTTCAGAAGCCACTTTACAGTGTGTAGCAGAGAGTACTTCGTATACCACTATCACGTCCCACCATTCTCGTTTCATTCGTTATTTGTATTTTGGCAGAATTACAGTAGATTAGCACCACATGCGTGTGTTGTTGTTGTAATCAACCGGAAGACTGATTTGATGCAGTTATCCACGCTAGTCTATCCTGTGAAAGTCTGTTCATTTCTGAGTAACTACTTTAACCTACATCCATTTTAACGTAATTTTTGTATTCATTCCTTCGTCTCCTCTACAATTCTTACCCCTCACACTTGCATCTGTTGTCAAAGTGATGTATCCTCAGGACTCATCCTATCAATCCATCCCTTCTACCCGTCAACTTTTGCCATGAATTTCTTTTCATTAGCTCCTCAATAGTTACACAATCTATTCTGTCTAATCTTCTTCATTCTTCTGCAAACTACATTTCAGAAGTCGCTGTTCCTTTCTGGAGTGAAATGCTTATCGTCCACATCTCTCTTCCATACACAGCTACAATCCATACAAACATCTTAAGAAAAGCCTACTTATCGATTAAATTTATTACATTCTATGTTAATTTATATTCTCCAGAAATGCTATTCTTGCTATTACTAGTGTGGAGTATACGTCTTCCACGTGATCTTGTATTTGTTTGATTTCAGTATCCATGATCATTTTGCGAGTTACAAGTCGACCGAAGTAATGCAACACTACCGAATGAGGTGGCGCATTGGTTAGCAGATTGGACTCGCATTCGGGAGGACGACGGTTCAAACCCGCTTTCGGCCATCCTCATTTAGGTTTCCTGTGATTTCCCTAAATCGCTTCAGGCAAATGCCGGAATGGTTTCTTCGAAAGGGCACGGCAGATTTCCTTCCCCATCCTTCCCTAATCCGATGGGACTGATGCCCTCCCCCAAATCAACCAACCAACCAACACAACACTCGCGCTTCTTCGATTATGCCTTCTCAACTTCTTCATAGTAAACATAACTTTATTTCTCTCCCTGTAATCGTGTCTCACTAAATATAAACAGTGCAGACAACAGAAAGTAATTCTTAACGTGATGAAAATGATGAATAGCTGTTTCCAAATAGGGTTGCTCCGTGCGTACTTTATTTATACCAATGATGCACTGTCAGAATTGGTACATAACAAGTATGCCACATTTTTAACGGGTCTTCTATTGCATTTAAAAAAAACAACCTTTATTCCGATAAAGAGCTTTCCGCGTATATTGCATTCTAGAAGATATTTTTATGATGCTGTGGACTAGTAATTAGGATGAAGTGAGTATTTGTAGCATCGTCTAATTTGGGCAGAGCATAGTCGACAGTAATTTTCTTCCGACGTACTCATACCAACACAGCGCCGAGTCCACAACAAAAAAATGGTTCAAATGGCTCTGAGCACTATGCGACTTAACTTCTGCGGTCATTAGTCGCCTAGAACTTAGAACTAATTAAACCTAACTAACCTAAGGACATCACACACATCCATGCCCGAGGCAGGATTCGAACCTGCGACCGTAGCGGTCGCTCGGTTCCAGACTGTAGCGCCTAGAACCGTACGGCCACTCTGGCCGGCAGTCCACAACAGCCACGCCGTTTGTTCACAGGGCAGCGTCATCTGCATAGTCAAAACCAACGTTACCATAATACAACACTAAGAGTTTAGAAAGTATGCTATAAAACGAAGACTGACGACTCTGATTAGAAAACAACTATCTGTTTTGGTAACCGAGGCAAACCAAACCATGATAGCAGCATTTGTCACATGAGCACTCTCTCCCGCCTACGCATTACATGCGACACCACACCAAATCGTTTGACTTGAGCTACGCGTAATGGGAAGGCGCGGCCTTATCGAGACGTCACAACGGGCAGCGGACGCGCGGCGTGGGAACCTCAGTCGGGTCCGGCGCCGCGACGCTATAAATAGTCGGCGCTGCCACTTGTTGAGGCGGCGTGACGACGCCGTGATTAATGACGCCGACGCTGCGCCGGGGGTGTGGCTGGCACCGCCCCCTCACTGAGGCAACGCGCGCTTTCAGACACCACGGTAGGCGTCGTGTAACGCTTGTGCCGCACCGCTTAAAATTTTCTAAATGAAACTGGTATACAGGGTGATCCGTTTGAGATGTCGGAAAAGTGAAACATTACATACAATAAACTATTCAAAGTTATTGATGTTAACGGTACATACACGCGCAGGAGAGTTTGGAGCTAATGTCTGAAGTTTTTCTCACAGCACATTAGCCCTCAACTTGTTCACCACTGCGAATGAGGAATAAGTACCTCGCGTTCTTGCTGCGCATCATTTCTAAAAAGATATACTGGAAGGCCGCTGTATTCTGCCTCCGTAGGTCGGCCAGATTCTGTGTTCTTTGTGGATACGCTACACACTTCACGTAGTCCGATATAAAAAAAAAAAATCTGTAGGCGTTACGTGGAAACTATTACGAGGCCATGGGATAGGTCTACCACGGCCACACCAGCGATAGTTTAATTTCTGGTTTAACTGTTCCCGCACTGTGAGAGCCTAATGCGGTGGAGTGACGTCCTGTTGATAGATAATGGCCTCCAGTATCCCATGTTGTTGTAATTGAGGAGCCACATACTGGTCGATCACATCATTCAGAAAACTGCCTCCTCCGCGAAAACGAACGTGCCGAAGACTTTCTCATGGGTCGCTCCGCACTACACATTCATTTTTGGGCTGGCTCTTTAGAGTTCGTAGACGTGTGAATTCTCGGTTCTCCAAATCATGCAGTTACGGGTGTTGACTCGGCCACTCACATGAAACGTGGCTTCGTCCGTGGACATCCAAACATTTAAGCACTGATCGTCGGCTTTCTGCCACTCACTCTTAACAAATTTGAGTTTGGCTCAGTAATTCAGCTATGTCGGTGTTTGCACGCTGGAATGTTGCGTATGGCGTACTCATTGACTGAGTCCTGCCTTGCCGAATACCATTTAACAATGTCTCGATGTGATGGGGCATACCTAACGTCGTACCAACGTCGGAAGCTCGCTTGGTCTCTGCGACACAAAGAACACACAAATTTCCCCATTCTATCCGACACAGCGGGAACGTTTTTGCGGCACAACGACCGTTTCCACTGAACAATCGTTACGTACTGAATACGCTAACTGGTGCCAATGTGTTTGACACTGGTGCTTCCGCTGTGAATTATGCGCTGTTGGTTTGCCTCCGAGAGCATGGTCACTCATTGTAGACTCCCATCATTTTTACGTACATCATACAAAATTGCTTAGAGATATATACATTAACTTAATGAATAGAACGTCATACTTTTCTGTCACCTTAATCGGATTACCCTGTACAAACTACCTGACCAAAACAGTGAAGCAATCATATCGGATGCCAATGTACAGACATCCAAAAAGTTCTGCATCACTTCGGTTCCGAGAGTTCCGGAACCTGTACAGTAAATTGAAATAGAGATGAACATAAACATCATTTCCACCCTTTTTATTCCTCATGAAAACCACACTTTGCATGTTGCACCACCATGCAGCGAGACCTTCAGAAGTAGTGGTCCAGATTGCTGTACACACCGGTACTTCTAATACCCAGTAGCACGTCCTCTTGCACTGATGCATACCTGTATTCTTCGTGGCATACTATCCCCAAGTTCATCACGCCATTGTTGGCCCAGATTGTCCCTCTCCTCAACGGCGATTCGGCGTAGATCCCTCAGAGTGGTTCGTGAGTCAAAACAGCCCTTTTCAATCTATCCGAGACATGTGCGATAGGGTTCATGTCTGGCCACTATAGTCGAGCGATGTTGTTATCCTCAAGGAAGTCATTCACAAGATGTGTACGATGGGGGCGCGAATTGTCGTCCATGAAGACGAGTGGCTCGCCAATATGTTGCCGATATGGTTGCACTATCGGTCGAAGAATGGCCGTTACGGCACTTTCCATGACCACCAGCGGCGTACATCGGCCCCACATAATGCTACCCGAAAACAGCAGGGAACCTCCATCTTGCTCCTACAGTAGTGTCACAATTAGCATCGTTGTTGTCTTTCACACTGTAAAACAGTGCGGAGACCCTTGACAGGTTCTCAAACTAAATATCACCATGCGGCCTGCCTTTGCTAACCGCACTGCACGATGAAAGTCTTTGCCGTACTGGTTGCCATTCCAATCTGAAGTCACAGAGTTTCCGAAGTGTAGCAAACCTGCGACGGAGACGTGTACAAAACGTCTATTTGTAAGTCGAAAGACATCGAATTTACGTAACCAGCAGTAGGGGGTACTAAGTGCGCGAAACAAATTTGTTCTCTATCTTTAGTCACGGACCTCATGAAAGTGAGCTATATGCGTTTGTTTCGTCTTGGTGTATTCTGTGGCAGTATATTGTACGGAATAACTTCAGCAGCAAACCTGGCCAAAATGCTGTGTACCGCTAACATTGCCGAGCAGTACTGAACGCAAGCTTGAGGACGAAAAGTACAGTGGGCATTACTGTTGATAACAGCAGATACCCAGAGCGAACGGAACAGATTTGTTTTCAAGCAAAGCATGGAACGCACCATCGACATTTACATTTCATATGGATGTGATGGTGGAGAAAGCATTGAGGAAGGTGATAACTATATTGTTTTAGGGTCTGCTGTAAGAAAGCAGCTCCTGATCTGTGCAACTAGGAAGGAGGGTACAACTTGGAAAAGATGCAACATTTAAATTATGCAAGTTGTTAAATTGAAGGAAATTGTTAATTCTGACCAAAATAAAAATGTCTGAAACTTTTGATCTTTCTCATAGTTTTGGATATTTTTGAGTCGTGGGGCAGGATCCTGTGGAATTCACGGACTGAAAAAAGTAAAAATCAAAAATATCTTTGAAGATGAAAGTAGAGCAGATGAAATTAAGTTATTTTGGGCATATCATGAGAGAAGACTCAGTAGAAAAAGCTGTAATGTTCAGAAGAACAAAAGGCCAAATCCGTATCGCCTCGCGGGGTAGCCGCGCGATCTAAGGCATCTTGTTACGGTCCGCCCCCCCCCCCCCCCTCCCGCCGGAGGTTCGAGTCCTCCCTCGGGCATGGGTGTGTGTGCTGTTCTTAGCATAGGTTAGTTTAAGTAGTGTGTAAGTCTAGGGACCGATGACCTCATTAGTTTCGTGCCGTAAGGTCTTACCACAAATTTCCAATTTCCAAAGACGTTGAGAAAAACCAAGAAGAAGGTGGAAGGTGGACACGAAAGAAATCATCAGGATGACCGCGGAATAACTGAGGACCGAAACAACATCCAGTAGTGAGTGGGGAACATCGTTCATCATATCAGAAGGAATCGAGAGACGACAGGATGGATCATAACGACGACAAGAAACGCAGTTAATCTGCAGGTACTGGATACCGTTGTGATATTCAGATTATAGGAATAACGGTGAGATTCAAGGAACCATCTATCGGCATGAACTAAGCTACTGTCACTCCTATGCTGTGTAAGTTATAAACTTATTGCAACGGGGCTGAGTACACTGCAGAAGAATAGTACATCCCAGAACAGAGATAAGCAAGAGCGTAATAATGGAACACGTAAAGGCGCACGACCGAGTGCATTGTGTAGGTCTCTCGGTTAATGCCGAGCTGCGCCGATCGGATGCAACAGAGAATAGCGGTCGGCGCGCGCTGTTGTGCAGCCCTCGATTGTTTCCGCGGGCGAGAATTGAACGAAGGGACGGGGACGCTGCACGCTGCCGGTCGAATGCGTAATACAATACATTGGAGTCGTCGTCTATACGAGCGCTGGGATTTGGGCCGGCCGAGCGACTGTGCGCTAAACCGGGCCCAGGGGGCGGGAAGAGGAACGGAATACGGGACGAGCTCGGCGGGTTCCTGGGGCGTCCACTGCTACCGTATATGTGTGGAGACAGCTGCGGAGTAATCGCACTAGCTTACCAATTGGCGAATATTAAGCTGCAATGAAAAACGAAAAAATACAAATTGTTTCCTTCGCAGAGGGATCACGTCATGTTTAAAGCTCTCTTGCTGCAAATAAAGTGATCACTGAGATTGTTATCTACTGAAGTGACAAATCAGGAGATACGTCCTAATATCATGTGAGACTTCGTTTTGCCCGCCGTACTGCAGCAGCTTGTTCGAAGTCCCATGCAGAAATATTTTTCCATGCTGCATCTAAAGCAGTCCATAATTGCGAAAGTGTTGTCGGTGCAGGATTTTATGCACGAACTGACCTCTCGATTGTGTCCCATGACTGTTCTATGGGATTCATGTCGGACGATCTTGGTGGCCAAACCATATGCTCGAGTTGTCCAGTGTGTTCTTCAAACCAGCCGCAAACAACAGTGGCCCGGTGACATGGCGCACTGTCATCCATAAAAAATTCCATCGTTGTTTTGGAACATGAATCCTATGAATGGTTTCAGATGGTCTCCAAATGAGAAGCATATAGGGGGCACATCCAGAGGGCCCAATCCGTTCCATGTAAATACAGTTCACATTATTATGGAGCCACCACCAACTTGCATAGTGCCTTGTTGACAACTTGGGTCCATGTCTTCTTGTTGTCTGCGCCACACTCGAACCCTACCATCAACTCTTACTAACTGAAATCGGGACTCACCTGACCAGAATATGATTTTGCAGTCGTCAAGGGTCTAACCAATACGGTGACCAACCCAGGAGATGCGCTGCAGGCGATGTCGTGCTGTTAGCAAAGACCCTCCCATCTTTGGTCTGCTGCCGTAGTCAAATAACGACAGATTTCGCCGCACTGTCCTAACGGGTACGTCGTACGTCCCATATTAATTTTGCGAGTAATTAATGCAGTATTACTTTGTCTGTTAACACTGACAACGCAGCTCTCGGTCGTTAAGTGAAGGCCATCGGGCACTGCGTTGTTCGTGGTGAGAGTTAACGCCTGAAATTTGGAATTCTCGGCACACTCTTGAATGGTTCAAATGGAACTGAGCACTATGGGACTTAACATTTGAGGTCATCAGTCCCCTAGAACCTAGAACGACTTAAACCTAACTAACTTAAGGACAACACACACACATCCATGCCCGAGGCAGGATTCGAACCTGTGACCGTAGCAGTCGCGCGGTTCCAGACTGAAGCGCCTAGAACCGCTCTGCCACTGCGGCCGGCCACACTCTTGACGCCGTGGATCTCGGAATATTGAATTTCGTAACGATGTCCGAAATGGAATGTCGCATGCGTCTATCTCCATCGTTCAAAGTCTGTTACTTCTCACTATCACGTCAGAACCTTTCTATGGATCACCTGAGTGCAACTGACAGCTCTGACGATGCATTGCCCCTTTATACCTTGTGTATGCCATCTTACTGCTATGTGCATATGTACATATCACTATCCCATGACTTTGCCACATCAGTATGATATTATGAGGAGCATAATTGTAAACTTACATTTTTATCCTTGTCTCCTGATTAAGCTGATCTGGACCTGGTGGGATACATCTGATACGCTATCAGGCGCCAGCTCCGCGCACATGAACAACCGGCACATACGTTACTGGAATTACGTGAAGTGTGCTTAGATATCTAGTGTCACATTCTGCAGTCACCTGCGACGGCCTTGTCAAATCGATGCCACCCGGAACTGTGGCTGTGTTGCGTTACAAACATGGACTGACTTGCTATTAAGTTTGCGGTGCTAATTTTGACGTATTGGTATCACCTACTCCCTGTGATATAATTACGTTGTAGTGTGTAACAGCAAGAGAACAGAGCACTGAAAATGTCTTGTGTCTGTCACCACAAACTGCTTTCTAAGAAATAATACAAACTGATGTGCAGCGTAGTCGGAGGTCAAGGTTACGCTGTAGACTGACTGGTTGTGAGTTGGCGAAGTTCAGTTCCCTATTTCACGCGGCGTTTGAACGTCTTAAGTGTATCTCCTCAGTGTAGATGACTGTGATGCACGCGCGTTCATTAATCACGTTGAAAATGCACGAGGTATTATTGGAGATAATGCTGTGAAGAAAACCCCTGTTGACATACGTGTTATTCTCGTTGTGGTGGTAAAGCTTCAGATGATGTAAGATAATTCCAAAACTGCTTCTGTAAGCGGTAGTCAAATGAAAACGAAATAGATGGAAAAGAAGTTAGTAAACTGATTATTATTTTAAAAGCAATCGTCATAACTTATAATAAATTTATTACACTTTAAGGCAAAGCGCATTGCCTTCGTGGGAAAATGTTTGCCGTTGTCTACCGAAACTTGATCGTTCCCAGGCGAAGCAAATCTATGGCCACGAATGTCTTTCTTCAGAACATCAAAAATATGGAAATCACATGGGGAGGGATCGAGACTGTCTGGAGGGTGAGTAATGGATTTCCAACGAAAATTCTGCAGCGTAGTCGAAACAAGCTTGGCTACCTGATGACCCGCCACTGTTTTAAGTTAAGGCGATTACTTTTTAAGTAATAAACAGTTTACTTACGTTTTAGGGTTCTATAACTTAAGCGGTAAAAATGGAACTCTTATAGGATCACTTTGTTGTCTGTCCATCTGTCTTTCTGTCTGTGCGACCGTTAAAAACCTTTTCTCTCAGGGGCGGGTAGAAATATAAAGCTCAAGTCTGTGTCACGTGTTAACGTCTACAGTCCCTTGGCGGTGTAAAAAAGTTAAGCTTCTAAGTCAATGCAGTCAAAAGGTACGGCCATATATGTCACATACTTTGATACCTACAAACTCACTGATCATAACCTTAAGGTATTACTCGGTGGCCTCGAATCATAAAATATGGCAAGAAGAAACATTTCGCAATACATTCAAAGGAATCAATAAGAAAACTGTAAATCTGTAAACATATCAAAGGAAAAAATTTCTTTTGTCTTTTGTTATCCGACTTCGAAATTGAAATTACAACATCTCGGCGCGTCAGTTCGGAACCGCACTGCTGCTACGGTCTCAGGTACGAATCCTGCCTCGGGCATGGATGTGTTTGATGTCCTTAGGTTAGCTAGGTTTAAGTAGCTCTAAGTCTAGGGGACTGATGGCCATAGATGTTAAGTCCCATAGTGCTCAGAGCTATTTGAACCATTTAAAACATCTCGAATGTGTTGGAATCCGTGGGATCGATATCTTGCCCGTATCAAAATCGGTAACAGGCAAAAATTGTCGAATTTCTTGATTCCCGAAATGGACGAAGTGTCTGTATACGTATTTAAGTCTGTACGGAACCTGCAGTGCGCGAGTCCTACGTAGTCGACCTGACCAATTGCTTTTTCCATCTGTCTCGTTTTCATTTGACTGCCCTTAACATGTAATGAAACCAGAGCGACACTTATTTACACAAAAAAGCTAATAACCCAGTTTTCCGTTGCCTCCAGTATAAAGGCTTGTTCGCTGGTAGAAACGATTAATAGTCAACACTGGCGAATTATCTGCGAATGTTTGTTCTCTCCTGTGCGCTTCCTCTCGCTACTGTGGAAACCAGGCGTAACATACGATGCTTTCAGGGTGCGATAGCCTTCTCTAGGGCACTGAGTTTGTCAGGAAATATTCTGAGACACTTTATCGGCGATGTATGGCGGCACAGACTGCTGGTTTGGCTGATTCACCCGTGTACTGGCTGTCCTTCCTGCTTCACAAGCTAAACGTCGCTTTTTTCCGCTTATGGATGCCCAAGAAGTGGTGCTCATTATGAATTGTAGATAAAGGTGTTCGTAAGCTGTGGCTGTGTATAAGGTAAGGTGATACGGGCTTTTCCACGGTGCCTTCACGCGCTGGAGCTCTTGCCGATGCAGCCAATACGAGCGCACCGTATCTACATTTACATTGGGCTGTGATGTTGGTAGCAGTGACTCAGCGGCGTCTGCCTGCATGTGCTGTGCGCAACGGCGGGCTGCGCTCGTGAAAGATTCAGCGGGAGACGAGGGCGGCTCCAGCAAATGTCAGGGGTCGGCCCTCGGCCCTCCGGCCAGGTATCGGCCACCCGCGTCTTCCCGTTCCCTGTTACGGCTCTCCTCCTTTTCCGCTGAGAGGTTTAAATGTTGAATAAGGAGCTCAGCGAAGCGGCCGCCTGCTGCACAAGATCACGTCCGCTGTCGATATCTGCGTGTCTGGGTCGCGCACAGCTTCTCTTTTCGCCTGTTTCTCGGCGGTCTCCTCACAAGTTAGCGGGCGGGTTCTTACTGTCTCACCAGGCGTAAATTAGTGCCAGGACCACGGTAGGTGGAAACGGAAGGCATGCTGTGCTTGTACTCCATCTGGAATACCTACAACAGTTTCAATACGTAAATATGTCGCTTTTTCTGTTGTTACGTTTATCCGGTGACGAAAAAGAAGCACTGCAATCATTCACAGCATCGTCGAATTATTTAATCCTAGCTAGCTTCTATCTTCAGCTTATCTTCACTAAATGACATAAATTTCTCTGTCACATTACATACTGCTTTTCTTATATTGTGAAAAATAACATCCACAAAAGTATATTAAATTTGAATATGAAATATGCCATGGACAAGAGTGAAGTGACAATTTTAACACATCTGGATGTTAGTAAGGCATTTTATGCTATTCAGTTCGATATGCAGTAAAAAAAAGAAAAAAACTGCATTGACTTGGGTAGAACTACCTTGCCTGTCGGTGTGGCCGAGCGGTTCTAGGCGCTTCAGTCTGGAACCGCGCGACTGCTACGGTGGCAGGTTCGAATCCTGCCTCGGGCATGGATGTGTGTGATGTACTTAGATTAGTTACGTTTAAGTAGTTCTAAGTTCTAGGGGACTGATGACCTCAGATGTTAAGTCCCATAGTGCTCAGAGCCATTTGAACCATTTGAAAAACTGCCTTCAGTGGTAAGTCCCCCTTAGAGTATAGCCCCCAAGACATGTCTGGAGAAACTCGGACAGCGGTTGGATACCAATCTGACCGTCGCAGCGATATGCTCCGAAAGGTAAGAATGACGGTATGTAGCGCTATTTATTTTCTTAGAAGGACCCCTTTGATTGTCATCCGCGCCCGGTTTTGTTGTCCTTCATGCCAAGTCGTCCTGAACTTACATTTCAGCAAGATAAGCCCGCCTGCACACGGCGACAGTTTCTACTGATTGTCTCCGTGCTTGCGAAGCTCTACCGCGGTCGGCGAGGGTGCTATCTCTCTCCCCAATTGAGAACGTTCGGAGCATTATTGGCAGGGACCTCCAACCAGCTCGGGATTTTGTACGGAATTTGACACGATATTCCTCAGCAGGACAGTCATCAACTCTAGCAATCAATGCTAAACCCAAAAATTCCTTGCATTAGGGCCAGGGTTGGACCAACGTGTTATTGACGTGCTCAACCATAATTCCGTCTTGTTGCATATTTCTTTTCTTTCTTTATGTATTTATAAATTTTTGCGTGCGTCCTGTTGCTGGAGGGCGTCCAAGAGCTTAATAATTTGACTATAAAGTTTACATGAGCTTAGTCTCACTATGGTTCATGTATTGACTGTACTGGTTTCGACTTTTCAGTCATTATAGTCCATAGTATTTCTTGGCCAATGGCTTTCCTGTCCACATATTTAAAGTCCAACACTACTACTACTACTACTACTACTACTACTACTACTATTATTATTATTATTATTATTATTTTCCAAATGTACGGCCGAAAAAAATGGTTCAAATGGATCTGAGCACTATATGACTTAACGTCTGAGGTCATCAGTCTCCTAGAACTTAGAACTGCTTAAACCTAACTAACCCAAGGCCATCACACACATTCAAGCCCGAGGCAAGATTCGAACCTGCGACCGTAGCGGTCGCGCGGTTCCAGACTGAAGCGCCTAGAACCGCTCGGCCACACCGGCCGGCATACGGCCGATTACTGTGCATATTGTAATATTGATTCGATAAGGATGTCTCGTTGCACGTAAGACTGGAGCTCTCATCTTGCCACTTGAAATAAATGAATAAATAAATAAAATTTTTTGGCTTACAGTAGTCAATGTCTTAGTCGCATGCTGCGTTATTGTAACTGGGGTCGTCTTTACAGCGATCATCAGATCTATTGATTATAACGGCAACACGCATGAGAGTTGTCAGTACATTAATCCCAGTAATATCTGACCAAGACATTGCTTGCTGGATTGTAATCCGTTACACTGGTCACGTGTCTTCTCTCCAGCTTCGAATGGCCTCACTTTGCGAAAGAAAGTCCAGGGCGTTAGGCAGCGTCATTTTGTAGCTATTAAAATATTTCGACTGTTCTTTTTGTGCCATTTGAGATACAGCGATTCTGTTTTCAGCTAGATAAATTATGAGCAAGTCATCACTAAACGGCGTACAATCTCTTCTCATAGCTATATTAATTAAATATTTACCGGTATGAACTTCATTTTTTGTTATAGAATTACAGTAATTTCAGTAGTTCCTAAAGAGACCATTTCCTGTACGATCAATGTATATTCCACATTAATACAACATCTTTATTTGTTCGAATAGAGGAAAATCAAGCCTGTCGTCTGAACATGGGCTTAGGTCTGCAAAGTGTTTCTGGCAAATAAATCGTTGATTTGACTACATCGTGTATTTTTTTTCTTCACTGTAATTGTAAACTGTCGCGGAATTCTTCGAGTCATTACACGTAAATGTCTTTCGCGTGAAAAGTAACGAGTTTCACGCCGGTTGTCATGGCACATTAAAGTACAAGACCCCTGTAATAGGCGAGGTAATTAGATTCGAAAGTGGATGGAAGGCAAGGGCATGCCACCTCCAGGAGGAACGTGCCTAGTAAAGCACAGTGCTGTCCTCACTTTATTAGCGTTCCAGTTGCTTACATGTTCTCTATTTTAGGCCACGACCGGTTCAGCTTTTACGTTAAAGGTATTTTAATAACTTGACGTTGCTCCACCAAAGCACAGTTTTCGTTTACTCAAGAAAAAGGCGTAAATATAAAACCCGTAGCTGGTGGTGGTTAAAATGAAGTTCTACATGTACATCTACATATATACTCCGGAAGCCACCGCACGGTGCATGGTAGAGGGCAAATACAGCGACGGAAAACAACTGTCTATATGTGCCCGCACAAACCCAAACTCCTCTCATCTTACCTTCCTGGTCCTTACGCGAAATGTACGTTGGCGGCAGCAGAATCTATCTGCAGTCGGCCTCAATTTCAGTTCTCTAAATTCTTGCAATAGTGCCTCGCGGAAAAAGTGTCGTCTTCCCTCCAGCGATTCCCATTTGAGCGGCTGTTTATTAATTCAAATACTGTTACAGAGCAACAGCACTCTCTATATGCGAGGAAGTTAATAGTTATATTTTATGTTTAATGAATGGGTACGTATAAGCTTCTTGTGGAGGACTCGAGCTTTGGTTTCTCCTAAAGAAATTATAATCGGTCCACTTTGGAACCAGAAAGACATGTCGAATGTGAACGTCCTTGTATAGTTCTTTCATGTTTCCGTTTGCCTTGTACGTTTTATCTTTCCTGATTAACTTGCGTGAAGCAGTTGGTTAGCCTATTGTTTTCGCAAATCATTCTGCTTTCAGCGAACACACTTGACAGCTAATGTCTTTCGGTAATGACATCATGCTATAAACACAGCATTAAATGTCTACTCTCTGATTTGCCCAAAAGAGCTATATATTTGTTATCTATATACTGTATTTGTTCAGCAGTAGCCAACGCAGAACTGACCGCAGCTGCAGTTGATGCGCTCCTGGTAGCTAAATATTTTCTCGATACAGCTTTACCTCCCTCCTAGACAAAAAAAAATTCTCTCTCTCTCTCTCTCTCTCTCTCTCTGTGTGTGTGTGTGTGTGTGTGTGTGTGTGTGTGTGTGTGTGTGGACGCACCTGCTCGCAGTTCGGGTACGCGTCAGAGACGGTATCACCAAAAGCGTTCTTGGTTTGATTCCCTAAAACCGAACAAGAGAGCGATACCAAAATTTTGCGCGGGACCCTAATAAGGATCGAACCTCAGCCAAAGGCAGAAAAGTCTCGTACACTATCATTTACACTATGGGAACAACTGTCACTAATTGCATGTGATGGGTCCCTTGAATTTGCATACGCAACGGCCTGATTGGCTAACTTCAGTGCTAATTGACTTGGAAACGGCGAAACTTATGGAATTCTTTCTTAACAGATATTTCTCACCACAAACTACCGCGCTTTTCAGACTGTTCCTGACTGTCCTGTATGTTAAGATCAGAAACAAGTTAAAGTGAATATAAGGACTGAGCTGAATGAACGTTAGGACAGGCTTTCAGGAACGTAGGAAGGACAATAGGACATAGCAAGTATAGGTTATTTTTAAAAAAAAATGATAAATTTCGATGTGTGTTACTAGATTATAGAAACATTTCCACTCAAGTATGGATAGGCCACTATTCAACGTTGGTGCAGGAAAGCAGGTGGGACTACGAAGAAGAAGAAGAAGAAGAAGAAGTTAAGCTATTAGAAGAAAAGATCAAAATAACGGACGGTGATGTGATAACAGAACATTTGAATGATGGTGAGAGAACATTGATAAGATACGTAGAGAAACGTTTTGAGGAAAAAAGAGGCTAGCGAAGATACACCTATGGAATGGAATTTGTCTTATGCCTCCTCGATAAATAAAAAAAGGTGACAAGTGGGTATGCACAAATTAAAGAGGAATAAGTGTGGAGGAGAACAATAGTTCTAAATAAATCTCACATGTGGCCTGAAGCAAGGAAAGTTAGGGACAGAATCAGATCAGTAGAAATGGACTGTTTGAGAACATGTCTGCGGTTAACACCTTGCGGACGGATCCCGAGTTTACCCGTTTTTGCGCGCCATCCGTTACCGACAGCTCTCGAGATAAATCGTGTTTTCTACACTCTGTGTGAAGATATCATCTGCTGTGATATTTTTTAATTATTTCATTTGTTTAAGTGCTTATTCCAGTAGTCATTCTATGAGACTTAATTTCCTTGATGTACTTCTAGCTTATTTAGCATTTTAGTATTTTGATGTTTCATATAGTTACTGTTTCCGTCTTGAAGTTTCTCCTGCTTTTGGATAGGGCCCTATTCAGAAAGCGTAAGAAAATGAACGGATCTGAAATAGTTTCGGAGGTTTTTGACGAAGTTTATCCAGATGTTCCTAGTGAGAATGAAAATTTGGATGACTATGTGAATGAATCATTTTATGGTTATGATGACGATTCCAGTGACAGAGAGTTCATTAGACCTGTAAAGAAGCGTAAGGTGTCAGTGTTTTCAAATGATTCAGACAATAACGATGAAAGTGATTCTGTTCTTGTGAATGATCCGTTTTGTCTTACATTAACCCTCCCGAGGTGGCTCCCGAGTCTCATTCAGACACTGGCTACGGTGAACACGACTCTGGCACCCTCTTGCGTGTGTTAAGGAGTCAAGATACAATAGGAAATGATGTAGGGAGGTAGGGAGGCGAATCGAGATAATGTCATCCGTACCAAAAACTTTAGAGAATAGAGTGCTTCAGTGCTATGGGCAGGATGGAGAATGTGTAACCAGAGGTGGCCAGTTTTAAACTGGTAGCCAAAAGAGAAGGATATCTGCAGAATCGGCGAAGAAAGGAACATGCGGAGGACAATGACAAGAAGCAAGGACAGGATCAGTAGCTGCTGGTGATAAAATGCTACAGCACGCTGTAACTGTCGCACTTAAATTACGCCGTTTTTTTTTTAATGCGAGCCCTAAATCGCACTAAAATTACGCCTTTTCCTTTCGAATGCGTACAAATAAAAGGGGTGAAAAATTTATTTTATAGCACTCCTTCCGCGATAGCAAGAAACCAGCGTCAAATGCTGGAATGACGGTCAGCAACGCTACATTCAGCTCTGAGAAGGGACGCAGCTGTCTGTTTTCGACTGCACATGTTCCATGGTGATGTCATCGTTTCCGGCACTATGAGTGCTTCGTTGCTCACAGCAACATGTCAGTATCTTTCTCTGAAATTGCGGGTAAACTATTGTGCAGATGTAGAGTTGAGTGATTTTTGAGGCGCTGTTGCTGTAACAGCGGCACGGCACGGTGGTCAAGGGAACCAACTGGCAATTTGTCAGTTAGGGTTGGATTCTAACTGCTTACCTCATTCTTTTTTCCATTTTATTTTATTCCTCGCAATATTAAACCGTTCATTATAAAATTAAAATATATTTAAACAGCTCAGTTTACATAACATTAATACGCTCAACTTAGTTACGATCACCACCCTTAAAGTCAAAAAACCACACGTGGTTGTAGAAAAAGCGAATATACGAGGTGATTTAGTATGGAAGTGTCGAAAAGAGATGAATCTCAAAATGTTCAAATGTGTGTGAATTCCTAAGGGACCAAACTGCTGAGGTCATCGGTCCATAGACTTACACACTACTTAAATTAACTTATGATAGAACAAGACACACCCATGCCCGAGGGAGGACTCGAACCTCCGGCAGGAGAGGAGATGAATCTGCAGATGCGATGTTTGCAGTGAACTTTTTTACTTTCCAAATTGGTTTTATGGGAACAGTGATGCGTGGGGTATTGGGGGAGTGTAAGATTTAGGACATACGTATTAACACATTAATAATAAAAAAATAGTGGAAATCATGAACTTATGAACAACATACTTGATCTTAGTGCATTAGGTAAACCTAATATCACTACAGTATAGAGTCACACATGCACACATGTCATGACGACATAGTGAAACACAGTCCTTGTATTTTTTAATATTGTTATACATTGGTAAAGTTTTGCACGATTTTGCTACTAGACGCGATGCTAGGACATGTGTGAAGACTTCAGCAAGCTGTAGACGGTAGAAACTGCAGGGAAAGACGGAGAATGGAACATCCAAAAAATACTTGAGGAAGTTACACGTGCTACTCTGAGATAAATGTTTGCGCAGAAGCGGAATTCGTGACGAGCCGCATCAATCCAGGCAGAAGACTGGTGATAAAAAGAAGAATAACTGCCGTGTGGAAGAAGGAGAGGAACGCTAGGGCTGGTGAGAAAAAATACAAACAGGATGCAGTGGAATACAGAAATCTAGAAACAGATGACTGGAACTAAAGAGGCCTGTGGGGGTCGAAAACGGCTTCTTATTTCTAGAGGGAAATGCTGAAGAAGAAGAAGAAGAAGAAGAAGAAGAAATATTTCGGACACTGACTTGCTGTTAACCTGTACATTGTGGCGTATATCAGAGTGATTGCTATTAACGTTTAAAAATTCTCAAAGCGAGATAGATGACATTGAGACAAGTAATTTAATATAAGACACAAAATGAAGCAACCAATGAAAATGTTTATCAAGGCGGGATTTGAACCGGGGTCTCCTGCTTACTGTTAAGATGCGCTAACAACGATGTTATCGTGGTACATGGCTTTGCACAACTGCGCGGACTACCATTAACAGGACTCCCTCCTCATGTCGGAAAATACTCCTAAAGTGGATGACAAATATTGAACTTGAGATGGCACTAGATAACGTACATCACTGCACGTGCACGTGCGTGCACGAAGTGATGATTGAACGATGTAATACTTTCATTCAAGCGAACAGTGCGAATTTCAACGCGTTTTGTAAATGTGATTTGTTGTAAACGTGAAGTTAGAAAATTATTGTCCTCGCTGTAACCAAGTAGAAGCTGTACTTATTTTATGTTTCCTTCCATTCGTCCCTTTTCTTTTTTTAATTACAGACTGTATTTACTAAAGAAAACTTAGGTCATTTACTGGTAACGACGCCATTCAGAAGCTTACACATTTATCTGTGAAGCGCTACGGTAGGTTTATGTTGAACTGTACTTTGCAACTAACCAGCGGAGACTTGCGAGACTGGTAAATAGAATAATAACTCTTACTGCGATGTAAACACATAACTGCCTAACATAACGATAGAAAGACTGGCTGCCAGATGCAAGACGCGAAAGCAGAGCCCCATGTGCTAAGGTCAGCCGGCCGCGGTGGTCTAGCGGTTCTAGGCGCTCAGTCCGGAACCGCGCGACTGGTACGGTCGATGGTTCGAATCCTGCCTCGGGCATGGATGTGTGTGATGTCCTTAGGTTAGTTAGGTTTAAGTAGTTCTACGTCCTAGGTGACTGATGACCTCAGATGTTAAGTCCCATAGTGCTCAGAGCCATGTAATATAAAGATACGACTGAGATGCGTGCGGATGTTGGCGGTGAAGTGGGCAGGAGCACCATAATGCAGCAGCCAAGTAACCTATCGAATCATCGATGGCATTTCTTCCAGCAGGGGAGGCAAAATCATCCCCATGAAACGCCGATAGTTCCGGCCTGTTAGGCGACTTGAAAGGAAGACTGGTCGGAAAGTAAGATGGCCAATTATTCCGGCCCACACATTCCGGTTGCACCGATGCCGACGATTTGCTGTCACTGTACCATTGTGAGAGTTGAAGATACCACTCCGTGTAAAGGTGGCCTCATCTGTGAATAGGATAGATGACACAAATCCCAGAATCGTAGTTGCCTGGTGAAGCAACCAGTGGCAAAACTGCTCCCGATGTGGAAAGTCTGTTGCTAGTAAGTACCTGCACACGCTGCAAGTGATAAGTAATAACAGTTGTCATGGAGAATGTTCCTCATGTTGTATGGTCTCGCCTATACTGGGGGGCCAACTGCCTGGCACTGTCCCGGAGGTCGTCTTCCACAGTGCAAATCACATTTTCATCTAAGTGTGGTGTCCGAACATTTCGGATACCTCGTTCTTGACTTCCTGCATCTTGAAATGACCCTCTCTAACAAACGGTGAAACATTGTCGGACACATTGAATGCTGTTGTTGTTGTCGGTGGGGATAGGTCACTTAGTAAAACCTCTCTGCCCATCGCCCTTTGCCTTTTGCCTTTCCGTAAGTAAACAGCATGTCGGTAAGCTCCCGATTCGAACACGGAACCATTGTGTACAACGCTGTATCACATGCACTATAAGGTGAGTCAACAAGAGAAATGAGTAGGACACAACATTATCAATTACTATGGTAGGAGAGGGTGCTAGGGCATGACGTATTGGGAACAGTACCATCTTCTACGAGGAAACTATGCATACTGCAACTGTGGCTGCAAGATACAGCGCGTGTTAGACTGCAGTCTCTCTAACAATGTATGATTGAATAAATGGTTTCTAGCATGTAAACCATGCACGTTCATTAGACCTTTTTTGTTCTGTATCCTCTCATCGATCGATCCCTACTGTTTGTACACAGTGGAAAAATCACCCTATATATCCAAGCTGAAGCGAAACATGAAAATTTGTACCAAGACGTGGATTAGAACCTGTCTCTCCTGCTCACTAGGCAGATGTGCTAATCACTACGCCCCCCTGGCACAGTGGCCACGGTGCCAGCACATCTACATAGTGAGCAGAAGACCTCGGCTTCAATCCCGGCCTTGGGACAAATTTTCATTCGTCGCATCAGTCTGCATAGACGATTGGGACTTGAAAAGGTCTCCGGATCCGTATAATTTCATTTGAATTTGTACACTGTTCTGTAACCGTAAGGACGTGTAAGTTCAGGAGACAGGCAGCCATGGCTTGATTACGCTATACTTTGGTCAGCTGTGCATTGTTTTGCGGTAGTGCGGTTGGTATCAGAGTGACAGGAAGCGCAAAGGTGACATTTGCACGTCCCTCTCGCCCGGTGCTGAGCTGGTCCAGGCCGCCCAGCGCGCTGCGGCGCGTGAAGCAGAAGTCGTGCGCCGGCCGCTCCGCTCCGGCCCGCTCTTCACGGTCGGACGCGCGGCTTCAGAGGCGGGCGGAGCCGGCGCGGCGCGGCGGTGCGAGCCGCTACCCCGCGCGCCTTTGACAGCGGCAGCGGCAGCGGCAGCGGGCGTGCGCACCCAGCCGCGCCGCCGCCGCCACACACACGCGCGCGCCAGCCGGCTCCGGTACGTCTGCGATTCCTTTTTGTTTGCGACACCCTATGCCTCCATAGTGAAGGTCACTAACGCACGGTACTACGTAGCGCGCGGCCCTCAGGGAGCCTTTGTGAGTCGTGGTGCTGGTAATAATTCTCTCACTATATGCCTCTTTCATGTCAACGGAGGAGAGGCGCCAGCCTACAGTTTCTGATCACCTAGCTGTGACTGAGTATGTACATCGCCTTTAGGAGTGGCGAGTGATCAATAAACATCTGAAAATTCAGGTGACCGTGTGTCATACTAGCATCACCTGCACTGATGTGACAAGAAATGGGATAGCGATATGCACATACACAATGGCGGTAGTATCGCGTACAAAATGTATAAAAGGGCAGTGCATTGGCGGAGCTATCATTTCCACTGAGGTGATTTACATGAAAAGAACTCCGACGTGATTATGGCGCACGACGGGAATTGGCAGATTTTCAAAGTCGTATGGTAGTTGTAACTAGATGCGTCGGACATTCCATTTCGTAAACAGGTAGGGAATTCAATATTCCGAGTTCCACTGTGTCAAGAGCGTGCTGAGAATATCAAATTTGAGGCTTTACCTCTCACCACGAACAATCACTTGACGACCGAGAGCAGAGGTGGTTGCGTAGAGTTCTCAGTGGTACCAGTCAAGCAACTCTGTGTGAAGTAACCTCAGAAATCAACGTGGTACGTTCTTGGGACAATGCGGCGATACTTGGCGTTAATGGGTAGTGGAAACAGACGATCGATGAAATTGCTTTTGCTAACAGAACACTGCCTGCAGCGCCACTCCTCGACTCCTGACCATATCGGTTGGATCCTAGACGACTGGAAAACCGTGCCTCTGTTCAGATGAGTCTGGATTCAAGTTGGTAAGAGCCGATGGTAGGATTCGAGTGTGGCGGCAGCCTCACCAATGCAGTGTACAAGCTGTTGGCGAGGGGCTCCACAATGGTGTGCATTGTTTTTACATAGAATGGATTAGATCCTCTGGTCCAACAGAACCGATCATTGACTGGAAATGGCTACGTTCTGGAGAGCATTTGCAGCCATTGATGGAATTCATGTTTGCCAGACAACGACAGCATTTTCATGGAAGATAATGTGCCATATCACTTCGCCACAACTGTCCGCGAATGGTCTGAAGGACATTCTGGACAATTCCCGATATGAATCGCATCGAACATTTATGGGACCTAATCCAGACGTCATTTCCTGCACCAAATCCTGCACCGGCAACACTTTCGCAGTTGTGGACGGCTAAAGAGACAGCATGGCTCAGTATTTCCGCAGGGTACTTCCAACGGCTGGTTGAGTGTATGCCACGTCAAGCTTCTGCACCATGCCGGGCAAAAGGAGGTCCGAAATGATATTACGAGGTATCACATGACTTGTCACCTCAGTATATATTAGACTAGAATAACTGAAAAAAATTAGCAGAAAGAGTAATTCCAAGTTCAGTAGTTAGGCGTTTGAGTATAAGCAAGGATCCAAGTACCACCTACGTGCTGAAAGGGGACAACACGAAAGTTTAAAATGTTAGTAAAGCTATAGTGCCGCCAGTGCTAACTGCGAAGACGAGACACGCGAAAATGCAAAACAGTACATCACTGGCCGGAAATCGACCGTCAGACGTTCGCACCTATGACTGAGGCCTAGAGAAGTGTCTGTTCGAATAAATATGTTCTATAGAATAGGGTCTCCGTTCTCCACCTTCCCCTGAGGTGCGGACAGGCAGCCAGTTCCGCATCGCTGATATCCGAAAGAATCCCGGAACTATCCGAAATACGGTCGTCTGCCTTCGTGTGTCGCACTAGAAAGGCTTTTTTTCCCTTCAATAATCTTTCTCGTGTGGCAACCTCTTCATCACAGAGTAGCTCTTGCACCTAACGTCCACAATTATTTGTTGTTAAATGTATTCGAATCTCTCTCTCCCTCTACAATTCCTATTTTCAACGGCTGCTTCTCGTATCTTGGAACTTAGTTCCTATTGTCTTAACTCACTCCCTGTAGTCCTGTCTCTTCTTCTAATCAGTGTCATTGTTGGCATAAATACACCCTTAAGACTAAAAAAAGAGACGCGCCACGAAGAAATTATCAGAATGGGTTGGAAATCGGTAGATGTTACGTACATGTATAGACAAACAAATAACTATAATTTCAGAAAAAAATGATGATTTATTGAGAGCATCACAAATTGAGAAAGTCAGTAACGCAATGCTCCAACTCTGGTCCTTATGCATTTGAGAGACAGAGATGTTGGATGTTCTCATCATGCCAAAATCAGTCCAGTTGGCGCGTCAGATCGTCAAATCCCGAGGTAGTCGGACGGTCCTTCCCATAATGTTCGAAACGTTCTCAGCTGGGGAGAGATTCGGCGACATTGCTGGCCAGCTTATGTGGTTTGGCAAGCACGAAGACAAGCGGTAGAAACTCTCGCCGTGTGCGGGTGGGCTTGGCATGAAGGGCAACAAACGGGGCATAGAATGTCATTGACGTACCGATGTGCTGTAAGCGTCCTCCGGATGACAACCAAAGAGGTCCTGCTATGAACGGAAACGGTACACCAGACCATCACTCTTGGTTGTCGGGCCGTATGGCGATCGACCGTCAGGTTGGTATCCCATCGCTGTCTGTAGCGTCTCCAGGCTCCAGCCTGAAATCTCATTGCCTGGAGTAGATCTGTCTTCAGTGATGAGTCTCGCTTCGAACTGAGCCCCGATGACGAGGGGAGACTCCCCAGACAGCGGTGCGATACCAACATGACTGTCGTCCGCTATACGGTCGGACAACGAGAGGTGGTAGTCTGAGTTGCCGTTTCTTTCCGTTGCAGAATCCCTTAGGATGTCATCCGCGGCATCCTTACAGCACAGCTGGACTTCGACGATATTCTAGGCGTTATTTTGATGCCCTTCATGGCAAGTCGTCCTGTGCCTCTCCCCAGTCGAGATCGTTTGGAGCACTGTGGGCAGGCCCCTCCTACCATGTCCGATTTTGACGATGTAACGCGCCAGCTGCACGGAATTGGGCATTATATCTCTCAGGAGAAGACCCAACAATGCTATTAGTCAGTGTCAAGCCGAATAGCTGTTTGCATAGGGGCCAAACGTGGACAACTCGTTATTGGCTTGTTCAATTTGTTAGGCTCTTTCTCTTGAGTAAACGATCTTGTTTTTTTTCTGAAATGCTAGTCATTATTTTGTACATGCACGTCGCATCTACCGGTTTCCGTCCCATTCGGATAACTGCTTGGCGGTGCGTCTTTTTTTTTTGTCTTAGAGTGTAATATTAACTGTTGTCGGCTCTACGTCTTTTGTTGTTGACAGGGCTGACTCTTACTTCTCCTTTGCTGGAGTAGAAACCCCTGCTTGAATGCCTTCACTCAGCTTTCCCAGTCCCAGAGGGCTGTTTGGAACGAGTGGAAACGAGTAACCACTTGCTTACTGCAGGCCAACCACAAACGTCGAAGTGACCAACAGAGGTCCATCGTTTAAGGTAACAGTTGTCTTCAGCTTCAGCGGCTCCGGCCGGGCGACGCACCTGGGTGTTTCAAGGATGAAACTATACATAGTGAGTCTCCTAACTGTACACAGTTTTCCCCGAGTTCAATTCCAACACTTCCTCCAGCGTAGGGATCGTAACCACTTGGCTTCCTTGGTTTCGTTACAGAGGATTGGTTGTTTGGCGATACTCGGCGTCAGTCTCCGTCTAGCTTCCTTACCCAGCCCTAAGAAAACAAAACAGGGGTAAACTGTAACAGGTGCATTATGTTAATCATCCATATGTGGCAAATAAACTCGAGAGGCAGAATATTAGTTACCCTAGTTGCGCTGGAGCGCTGTAGAACTGGTACCTGGCTGTCATGTGACCTTCCACTGCTGACGTAAGTCGTGGCAGTGAAGTAGTGTATATTTTTTCGGTCGGTTGTGTTGGATTGGCGCCGTAAGGTGGTTCGAGTAGGAGACGTGACAGAACGGCAGAAATGGGCAATCGTGCTTGGACGTTCTCGTGACTACACTGTGAAGGAAGTTGCTCGATTTCTAGCTGTATCTACTACGACTGTCTATATTGTATGTAAGTAATGATGTACCACTCACAGGGAACACAGTGTAAGAACAGTGGTTGTAAGTAATTCACCGTTCTTTCAACTGCCTAATGTTCTGGGGACAGCCCCATTTGGAGCTACAGTCACGCTGACCTCACTCCATGTGGTGTACAGCTTTCCATGCACGACTGGGAAACATCTGAGAACGTGTTCATGCACTTTCATTCCAACCGTATTCGGTATATATGTTGCATAGACGTCACGGTCAAAAAATGGTTCAAATGGCTCTGAGCACTATGGGACTTAACTGCTGAGGTCATCAGTCCCCTAGAACGTAGAACTAATTAAACCTAACTAACCTAAGGACAACACACACATCCACGCCCGAGACAAGATTCGAACCTGCGACCGTAGCGGTCGCGCGGTTCCAGACTGTAGCGCCTAGAACCGCTCGGCCACTCCGGCCGGCTATCGCAGTCACTAATTTATGTTGACCACAGTGGCCTTTATTACATCTTACGCGTTTCGACGTTACGCCTCTTCAAGGCATCCAGAATTATAACACAATCTTACCAGCTTTCCATGCCATGACAAGTGAGTGCAACGACAAGTGTATCTTTATTGAAGAGATTCATTGTGCTCTTTTTTTATACATAAAACGTTGTGTAATGTTTTTGGGTCCTTTGAAAATGGCGTAAGGTCGAAACACACAAACGCGAAATAATAAAATACTGTGGTGAAGAGTCGCGCGGGATTAGCCAAGCGGTCTGGGGCGCTACAGTCACGGACTGTGCGGCTGGTCCCGGTGGAGGTTCGAGTCCTCCCTCGGGCGTGTGTGTGTGTGTGTGTGTGTGTGTGTGTGTGTGTGTGTGTGTGTGTGTGTGTGTGTGTGTGTGTGTGTGTGTGTTTGTCCTTAGGATAATTTAGGTTAAGTAGTGTGTAACGTTAGGGACTGATGACGTTAGTAGTTAAGTCCCATTAGATTTCACACACACACGATAGTGAAGACAAATAGTGTTTGAGTAGTTAATATGTCAGGTTATTTTATATAGATTCTCAGGTTTTGCAGAGCAGTGTATTACATTTTTTTCTGACTTGTCTCAACTTTCTTGTCAGAAGCTGTGGAATTCAGGGAGAAAGCAGTTGTTCACTTTTCCCTAGCCGAAGTAAAACTTATCTTGTCTCACTATTTTTCCTTTTCATTTGGCGTGAATTCGTGTATGGCTGCTTTATTTTCATGGTCTGACACGATCAACTGTCCACCCGAACATGACTAGTCGTTATGCTCAAATTGTCATGGCAAAACCTCTGAAGCCACTGAAACACGTTACTTTGTATTGTTCCAATAGACGTGTAACAACTTATTGTGAATCGATATTGTTATTGCCTCATATCTGTAGTGAATGTAGACGACTGTGACCTAGAGCGACATCACGTCGTGCAGCAACGGCGGCTCACCTGCAGCAGCAGGAAGGAGAAAGGTGAGTGTGAAAGAGCGACTATTTCCGCCTACGGAATGTCGCTCGCCTAGTGGTTGCTGTCCCTCTCTACCAGCTACGAGGTTTGGCAAGTGTTATCAGCTGTGCGTCACGGCCTCGGATTTAGAATGCAGCGTGGCCGGCCGGCCGGCTGGCTGGTTAGGCGGCGCCTTTTTAGCGGCTGTGGCGGGCCGGTATCTTTAGCCGGATACACGGCACTGGCCGCGTCCCGCCAGCGCGCCACGGCATCGCCGCTTTCTTCCGCAGCTGGCAACGGAGAGTGGATTTGGTAACTTGCATCGGCCACGCTTCATTGACTTCAGTGACTCTGAATCACAATCGGAACGAACAGATCTATCTGAAAGGTGTGCGGACAAAAAAATTGTCACGCCGGTCATTTGCCACGTTTTTACCTGTTCCGAAGGGTTGGGTCCCTTGTCTCCTCCTCCTCCTCCTCATCGCTTACTGAGCTTTTCCGCTGGTTTTCTTAACATACAACCAGAATCTCTTTGGATTTTCCGCCACATTTCTAGAGAGAGTTTCGTTGTGGAAACTATTAAATGCATCTCGCATTGAAATCCGCACCAAATTTCGAGCCTCAGTAAAACTTCGCCAATCTTGGAGATTTTGCGTTCGTCTAAATTGTACTTGCCTTTTTCGGTGCTCCTGCAGCAGCTTTCTGTCGTGTTTTGTACACCACGGGGGATCAGTTCCGTCTCTTATTAATTATTTGGTATGAATCTCTCGAGTGCTGTTGATACTATTTCACTTACATAGTTTGGAACGATTGGAGACTGTCGCTTAGAAAGACGTCAACTGAATTTTTAGTTACTTTTATAAATAGATATATTTCGCGCTTAGTTTTGTTGAATTTCTTTGTTACGGAATTGAGCCTCACTACGACTGTGTTTTCACTAATCCCTGTATCCGACGTGATGCTTAGGATTATTTGTGGCTAAGAGGTCAAGTGTGTTTTCGTAACCATTTACAATTTGAATGACCTCGTGAACTAATTGTTCAAAATAATTTTTAAAAAAATATTTAGAACACTTACGGAAGTTGTTTTCTATCTACAATATGGTCTGAAAATGTATTTTTGTCAACATACGGAAGGTATATTGAAGTCACTGACAACTATAATTGTATGAGTAGGGTAGCTATTTGTGATGACACTCAAGTTTTCTTTGAACTATTCAGCAACTGTTTCATCTGAGACCGGCGGGTCGGTAAAAGGAGCCAGTTATTAATTTATTCCGGTTGTCTAATATAACCTCTGCCCATACTAAGTCACAGGAATTACCTGCTTCAATGTCGTGTGTGAGATGGAACACACATTACATTATTTTTCCTTAAGTTGTGCTTCTTTTGTCTGTTGTAAAACAGATCATTACAATTACGGCTTTTCCCTCCATAACCTAGGACGCTTTCTCTGTGTCCCTGTAAATATCAGACCTAAACAATGTGGAACAACAACGTACGTTACAAGCACAGCATTCTGTATTACTTCATTTCCATATTTCTAACATTTTAAAACTGTACGTCGACTTTAGATGACATGTCAATCATACATGCTCTTATCTCTATTTAGTGAACGTACACTCCTGGAAATGGAAAAAAGAACACATTGACACCGGTGTGTCAGACCCACCATACTTGCTCCGGACACTGCGAGAGGGCTGTACAAGCAATGATCACACGCACGGCACAGCGGACACACCAGGAACCGCGGTGTTGGCCGTCGAATGGCGCTAGCTGCGCAGCATTTGTGCACCGCCGCCGTCAGTGTCAGCCAGTTTGCCGTGGCATACGGAGCTCCATCGCAGTCTTTAACACTGGTAGCATGCCGCGACAGCGTGGACGTGAACCGTATGTGCAGTTGACGGACTTTGAGCGAGGGCGTATAGTGGGCATGCGGGAGGCCGGGTGGACGTACCGCCGAATTGCTCAACACGTGGGGCGTGAGGTCTCCACAGTACATCGATGTTGTCGCCAGTGGTCGGCGGAAGGTGCACGTGCCCGTCGACCTGGGACCGGACCGCAGCGACGCACGGATGCACGCCAAGACCGTAGGATCCTACGCAGTGCCGTAGGGGACCGCACCGCCACTTCCCAGCAAATTAGGGACACTGTTGCTCCTGGGGTATCGGCGAGGACCATTCGCAACCGTCTCCATGAAGCTGGGCTACGGTCCCGCACACCGTTAGGACGTCTTCCGCTCACGCCCCAACATCGTGCAGCCCGCCTCCAGGGGTGTCGCGACAGGCGTGAATGGAGGGACGAATGGAGACGTGTCGTCTTCAGCGATGAGAGTCGCTTCTGCCTTGGTGCCAACGATGGTCGTATGCGTGTTTGGCGCCGTGCAGGTGAGCACCACAATCAGGACTGCATACGACCGAGGCACACAGGGCCAACACCCGGCATCATGGTGTGGGGAGCGATCTCCTACACTGACCGTACACCACTGGTGATCGTCGAGGGGACACTGAATAGTGCACGGTACATCCAAACCGTCATCGAACCCATCGTTCTACCATTCCTAGACCGGCAAGGGAACTTGCTGTTCCAACAGGACAATGCACGTCCGCATGTATCCCGTGCCACCCAACGTGCTCTAGAAGGTGTAAGTCAACTACCCTGGCCAGCAAGATCTCCGGATCTGTCCCCCATTGAGCATGTTTGGGACTGGATGAAGCGCCGTCTCACGCGGTCTGCACGTCCAGCACGAACGCTGGTCCAACTGAGGCGCCAGGTGGAAATGGCATGGCAAGCCGTTCCACAGGACTACATCCAGCATCTCTACGATCGTCTCCATGGGAGAATAGCAGCCTGCATTGCTGCGAAAGGTGGATATACACTGTACTAGTGCCGACATTGTGCATGCTCTGTTGCCTGTGTCTATGTGCCTGTGGTTCTGTCAGTGTGATCATGTGATGTATCTGACCCCAGGAATGTGTCAATAAAGTTTCCCCTTCCTGGGACAATGAATTCACGGTGTTCTTATTTCAATTTCCAGGAGTGTATTTTCAGTCATGTTTTGAACACTGTCCCGCTGCACTTCATTAACTAATGTTTCGCCGCAAGGGATATCGCATTTTAGAGAGTAAATTAATATGGAGTATGTCGTTCTTCTTTTCAAACATTCACATACCCATTTCTTCGTTCCTTATTGTCTTCTGGGCATGCAGTTGTAGTAATTAAAGTAGGCACAAATGCAGTGATCAAAAATAAATGATTAGCGTTCAGTCGCATTCTCTTTACATCGTTCCTTTCTTGTTGCTCCTATGGCGATGGTCTGTTTCTATCTCAATCAGTAAGCGTGAAAGGAAGCTACCGTACAGACAGAGGGATCTATATTTGTACTTGGCAGAACTAATTACATACTGACATAATCGTAGGTGTTGCTTTCGTTTCCCAAAAGCTATAAATATTTCTATTTCGAAAAAGAAGCTCTGTATTTCACCAAGATGTCGAAGAACAAGGTCCCTTACGTACTGGTTGTATCGAGTAAGATGTGGAGACGGTGGTTTGAAAGCGGACAGAAGTAGTACGAGGAAGGGCGTCCCTTACCTGAGGGATCGCTACCTGGCGAAGGGGCAAGTGTGGCAATTGTCCGGCGTGGCAAATGTCCGGCATTCATCTGAAATACCTTCTGTTCTTTATGTGAGCATACGCTACTTGTGACATGGGGAAATTAAGGCTCCGACGTGGAATCCCTGCATTTAGCTGACAGCGAGTAACCAGTTATGGTATTTTATTACATCTCACGAACAGACCGAAAGATTCAACTGGCCACAGGCTTCTGCTCATTTGTTTCAAACTCCTCCACGGCTCTATGGAGAATGGATGTGGCGTTGAGTTTGGCTTTACACTCGGTTATTACTGCGATGAAACAGTTCTAGTCTCAGTGGAATCTACGCTTTTCTTGTGATTACATCTGTCTGCAGACTTTCGATCGGTGCGCGAGTGGTACGGGGTAGCAGTCCAGCATCGTCTTCGGCCTGGGACTTGGTTGACTGGAGCAGACTTGTCTTCAGTGTTGAGTTCCACTCGATCGGAGCCCCGATGACTAGCCAAGGCGTGTCTGGACACACCCCGGACGGTGGTGGGATACCAACCTGACTGTCACACGCCTTACGGCCCTACAACCAACAGTGATGGTCTGGGGTGCCGTTTCTTTTCAGAGCAGGACGCCTTTGGTTGTCATCCGCCGCATCCTTAAAGCACCGCAGTACATCCACGAGATTTTATTCTCCGTTCTGTTGTCCTTCTTAGAAAGTCATCCTGGGCTAATATTTGAGGAAGATAGTCCCTGTACGCATGCGGCGAGAGTTTCTACTGCTTGTCGTCTTGCTTGCCAAACCCTACATTGGCCAGCGAGGTCGTCGGATCTCCTCCCGAATTGGAGCGTTGTGGGCAGGGCCATCCGTGAACCGATGCCAAGCCGAGTAACCGTTTGGCTAAGGGCCAGAGGTAGACCAACGCGTTATTGATTTGCTCAATTTCTGAAACCCTTTCTATTGAATAAATCATCCAACTTTCGTGAAGTCCTCTCTTTCTACACATGTGCAGTGCGTCGCATCTATCGATTTCCGTCACATTCGGATAATTACTTCGCGGTGTCTATTTTTTGTCTTAGGTTGTACTTTGGTGGAGTGGTAGCAGGATGGTCGCACAGTCTTCGTGTAAAACAGATTCTGCAAAGCCGCGCGGGATTAGCCGTGCAGTCTGGGGCGCTGCAGTCATGGATTGTGCGGCTGGTCCCAGCGGAGGTTCGAGTCCTCCCTCGGACATGGGTGTGTATGTTTGTCCTCAGGATAATTTAGGTTAAGTGGTGTGTAAGCTTAGGGACTGATGACCTTAGCAGTTAAGTCCCATAAGATTTCACACACATTTGAACATTTTTGATTCTGCAAATTCATCCAACAGGATTTCAAGAAAATTGCATCGACTTTCTCCCAATGATCCCCACTTAAATTCACCAATTGTTACTGCTACGCTTTTGTATGGGCTTTCCCGAGCTGTTACATTCTTAGCCGCTCGCATCTGAATTCGTTAGACGTGTATTGTCATGCCTACTTGATAAGGACCCAAAGCTAGGAAACAATACACTACCGTCTTGTACACGATTTCCGTTACCAAATTTTGTCGAAAGTCTTCGAACGTGTCTGCATCGTTCATTGGCCTTTCGTACACTGATTTTACATGATCGTCCCGTTTTATATCCCTTGTAAATGCTTCTGTGATGCAACGAGCGTAAAGAGTCAACCACTGACCTAGTAATCATTATAGAGTTGTTTCTGTTTGTTATAGATATTATGTGGAACTTATCGCCGGCCACTGTGGCGGAGTGGTTCTAGGCGCTTCAGTCTGGAACCGCGCGACCGCTACGGCCGCAGGTTAGAATCCTGCCTTGGGAATGGATGTGTCTAATGTCCTTAGGTTAGTTAGGTTTAAGTAGTTCCAAGTCTAGGGGACTGATGACCTCAGATGTTAAGTCCCATAGTGCTCAGAGCCATTCGAACAATTTTTGGCATTTATCCACATTTAGAGAGGATTGCCTGTCATTACATCAAGTGGAAATTTTATTCAAGTCTTTCTGCAGTTTTTAGGATCGTCGCATGACCATAGTTTAATGCATACAACACCATCATCAGCGGATTGTCATCCCGTTTCATAAATCGTGTGTGTGTGTGTGTGTGTGTGTGTGTGTGTGTGTGTGTGTGTGTGTGTGTGTGTGTTTTTGGGTGGGTGGGTGCGTGCGTGTGTGTAAACATTAGAGAATCTATTACTGCTCATTAGGGTAGACCAGGCGTTACCTTTGTCTGAGTGGGATATTCGCCGTTCAGCAAGTGGTTCTATTAGTCTAATATTCCCGGAGGCAGTCACATACATGTGAAGATATTCCACATAATCTGTGTTGTCCAGTAGTGGACAATGTGGTAAAGTGTTGATAACTTACGGAAATCTAGGAAGATGGAATAATGCCGCTTCCCGTAGTTATGGCGTCAAGAAAACTTTAAATAGCGCATCCTCAACAAGTGATCTCCTGTTTCGAATGAAAACAGTGTGGCTGGCTAATCCCAGCAACGTAGTACTTGCATGAGTGTAAGCTGTTAGATGCAAAAATTTACTTGTTTTTCAGTAGTTTATTCGTGGTGTATATCCTGAGAGGCGACTATGCGTTTCATTGCGAAAGTACGGGTATGTGCGGGGCGCATCTCGGATGCTTCCCGCGGCTGCAGACGGATATCTGGAGCCGGCGTTTACCCTGAATTCCGCCGGCGAGCAGATAAAAGGCGACGGAGGAGGGGGGGGGGGGGGAGGCGTCGGTGTCTGGAGCGGTTATTTGATATTGGCGGTCGTGACCTGGATGCTGAGCCGAGCCGCCCGCGCCCGCCCCGCCGCTGCAGGTTACCCCACAGCCTCACAGTCGCCTGGCCCCTCCCGTCCCTCAACCGACCGACTTTCTAGAAGCGCAGAAACTTTTTTTTATTTTCACTCATCAAACTTTTGGCTCTTTCCTTGCTGTCCTCCGTCTTTTTCTGTTCTGCTGAGTATCTCTTTTTAACTCTGCGTAACTCCTACACCCAACGTTCCCCATTATCTGTATTACACAGTTTAGTATTTCTGTGCTCTCGGTACACTGTTGACCATTAAAATTGCAGTACCTTGAGATGAAACAAAAGTCAGATTGTCACGAACTGTTGGACACTCTTGGATATGCGGATGATCAGCATTCACGTGTATGTTTAGTCAGTTTTGTGGTAGTCTGATATACACGTGTGCCAGGTTCCTCGTAATAATGTAAAAACCTGTTTCATTGTAGGGCACAGAAAGGTGGCACGAATATGCCACAACCGGTCCAGTTACGTGTGTTAAAGGAAATACAGTGCGATTTAGACTGTATTATAATATAGTTATTTTGAACTGCCTCTGAGAAACCATTTCTTATTGTTTGTTTCTCGAAGCGATCGGTTTGCGGCACTCCTGTTTTTGATAGGATTAAGCCGTCTTTTTATTTGGTATTGTTTACTCATCCGTAGTTTCGGCGATGTAACCGTTCTCAAGTATAGAGCGTAATCCGTTAAACGCGCAGACGTCGGTTACGATCAGTGTAATTGCCTACGTTACACAATTTCAGAAGCGCAGCGCAGTTGACCCGACTTTAGTGTTCTGGGCATGGCACCAAGCGTTTCCAAGACAATAGGCACAGTCACAAGCGTAATGCAGTATTCCTGGCCAACCACGCTCTGCTTCTAAAGTTGCGTGAAGTAGCTAAGTACGCTGACAGTAAATCGAACAAGTGCATCGACGGGTTACTCTCTGCTTCTACTCAGTAGTGAACCATATGAAATATAAGGGACAATCAAACGAAAACGAGACAGATGGAAAAAGTAAGTAAACTGTTTATTATTTCAAAAGTAGCTGGAGCAGGCGCGCTCATAATTAAAGGCGCTGAGGCGGAGCTGCCCCAAAATATATGTTAAAGTAAATTTCGCAAGAACGTATTACATAATTTAAATTATCAGGACGAATTTCGCATATTTCCCATTCCGATTAAAATAACGGCGGTCAACGTTTTTGGAACTGTTTGTATCGATAGATGTTTTCCGAACGGTTAGTAGTGTTTAGGCTGCGCCTTGGAACGTCCGTAAGCTGCATGTAGTAGCGGTTTGGGGGCGTGGCTTCTACATAGTACTGCTCTTTATGGGCGACCCGAAGGCTCAGAGCTTGCAGCCTAAGGGTGTCATACCAACCACCACACATTTTTCAGGTTCCACTATCTATGTAATAAAGGAATGTAGAGTGGCCGAAACTTCGCTATCCAATCTCTGTCTCTGCACATCTCTACTACGCTTCGATGCGTCATTAATCGACGTTTAGTATTATTGTTTTGATAATGTTTTACATAGTTGTTTTGTTTCAGCCATTGGCTATTTTATCCACATTTAGAATAAGTTTGCAAATATCCCGCCAGAGTGCACTACACTACAGTAACATACCAGTACTGCCATCTAGCGAGAGTTTCCTAAGTGGTTAGAGGCCAAAGCGCGCGAAATTTGTCCCTTTACTTTACTTTCCTTGCTTGCTGATGCTGACTGCTTTTGTTGATACCGTGTAATATTAGCAAGTTTCTTTTTCGGAGTATATTTTGCAAGATTTTAGTGAGTTTTACTTGCTGGTGAATATCTGCGACATACCGCGTGTGTGAAACAAGCGCAATATGAATTCAGCGTGCAATTTAATAGGTAAAAACTTGGAACACGGCCATAGAATGAAAGTGAAAGAACTTTGTGCATCCAGACCCGCATTAAAGATCTCTCCGAAACGCGTCTTTCCATATGATTTGCTGCAAAGTGTCAGAAAATGTAATGATGACGTATAGAAACACTTACCAAAGATTTTAACTCGAAGTTAGCTTCTAATGATATTTAATACCTGATTATAGAAAATACAGTACGTAAAATTATGGGTAGAGAGTGATCTGCCCACCCCGTCCACCTGAATTCTTAGTTGTTTTTGTCAGACTAATCTGTAGCATAACCCGAGGTCTATGTTGGCTCCGATCGATAAATGCCGCAGCCTTCCCCAGTATAGAAACCACGAGCCGCGCCTGAACTGGAGTAACTGTTAATACATTTATGCCACTGTGAGACAAGGTGGTTAGTGCCTTCACGGGCCGGCCGATATGGCCGAGCGGTTCTAGGTGCTTCAGTCTGGAACCGCGCGACCGCTACGGTCGCAGGTTCGAATCCTGCCTCTGGCATGAGTGTGTGATGTCCTTAGGTAGGTTAGTTTTAAGTAGTTATAAGTTCTAGGGGACTGATGACCTCAAATGTTAAGTCCCATAGTGCTCAGAGACATTTTGCCTTCACGGACAAATGTTTGCGCTTGCCTGCGGGGCCATGATTGTATCTAGATGTACACCTCTTCGACCGAAGTAAATCGAGGGCCTATGAATCTCTTTTTTCACGGCTCCAAAAATGTGGAAATAGCGTCGGCAGATAACGGAACTGTATGGACCATGTGTAAACCTTTCCCACGAAACTTCTGCGGAGCAATCGAAACAACCTTGGCGACATTATCCCGCAACATAATGGTGCGTCCGTAAAAATTCTCGGGCGTTTGGACTTAGCGCATTTCAATTTTTGCAGTGCGCCCACCTACTGCTGGGCGTTGATTGTGGCGCCATTTTCCGGAAAATAAATTAACAGCAGGATAATTCCCGCCGTCATGTTGCCAGGTTTGTTACGATTACGCTGCATAAATGTCGCTGGAAAATCCCTTATGCGTCGTCTATGCAGTGCCGATCACTCCCCATGCGATTTCCGCCCCCATGCGATTTCCGTATTTTCGGAGCCTTGAAGTATGGTTGTGGTCGTCGATTTGCTTCCGGACGAAGAATTGCACGCCTCGATACAATTATGGTTTCGTACGCAGCCGGAAACAATTTTCAGTTTTCCATGAAGGCACTGAGCTTTATATATATAGTCGTCTCTCTACTGACTGGTTTGATGAAGCCCACCAGGAATTCATTTCCATTCGCCAACCTCTTCGTCTGAAAGTGACACTTGCAACCTACGTCCTCAGTTATTCCCTGATATCGTAACAGATGTCCTGTCATCCTGTCCCTTCTTCTTGTCAGTGTGTTCCACATCTCTTCCTTTCCTCGCCGATTCTGCGGAGAACTTCCTCATTCCATATCTTACCAATCCACTTAATTTACTACATTCTTCTGTAGCACCACGTCTCAAATACTTCGATTTTCTTCTGTTACGGTTTTCCCACAGACCATGTCTCACTACCATACAATGCTGTGCTCCAAACGTAAATGCTCAAAAATTTCTTCCTCTAATTAAGACCTATGTTGGATAATGACTTCTCTTGCCGAGGAATGCTGTTTTTGCCTCTGCTGGTCTACTTTTTATGTCCTCCTTACTCGGTCCGTCATGGGATATTTTGCTGCCTAGGTTGCAGGATTCCTTATCTTCGTCTACTTCGTGGTTACCATTTATGATGATCTGTTTCTCGCTGTTGTCGTTTTTGTTCCTTCTCATTACTTTCTTCTTTCTTCGATTTACTCTCAACCCATATTCTGTACTCACAAGACTGTTCGTTCCATTCAACAGGTTGTGTAATTCTTCTTCACTTTCATCGAGGATAGCAATGTCACCAGCGAATCTTAACATTGATAACCTTTCACCTTGAATTTAAATTCATCTTGAACCTTTGTTTATTTCCGTCATTTCTTCTTAGGCATATAGATTGAACAGCGGAAACAAAAGAATACATTCCTGTTTTACACTCTTCTTAATCCACGCACTTGGTTCTTGTCTCGCAGTTGGACAACTGTAAAACATTTATGGCGATTACTTTTGAAATAGTAAAGTTTACTCACCTTTTTCCATCTATCTTGTTTTCATTTGTCTGCCTCTTAATAAAACGATGATTTTATCCTACCAATAGCAGTCATTTAACTGCTGTGGCAGCTCTCGTAATCTCGATGTTTCTTGACCGGTTGGTAGTAGTTAGTCGTCGTTAATATTAGTTTGTTTCTGATCTCAGGGAGTGTACTGTTAATTTACGTAGCGAGCAGACACTACAATTTACTATCTTTAAAATTCGTCGTAGAACAAGATTCGTAGTGGAACTGTATCTTTCGTAGTGTCTTTATCGCTTTAACTTTGGTGTATTAATCAACGAGTAAAGACGATAATCTTTAAACAAGTACTGGCCAAATTAATTTTACACTCTTGCAAGTAGTCAAAAGTTATCTTTGCGAATTATTATGAAGTCACTGTTCATTAATACTGGCAGTCCGAGATCTTACACCTATGTTAACTTTCGTTCTATTATACGAAAAAATGACAATCGCTGTGCTGCGTTGCTTGGTGCAGCGAACGAAAATAATTAAAGTTCTGACAGTTTAAAGTTTGGATTAATTTCTGTCCACTGAAGCTCCCTATCTCACTTCCCTGAATTCACTTAAAAATTAACTATCAGTTCTTTTTAATAACAAAACTTTTCCTTTTCACCGAGATAATTACTTTCAGATAAAGTGGAAGGTATTTCAGAAATTAAAGTTTTGAATGCTTTCAAACTATATATCTTCACAATAAATACTCACACGAGATAACGCAATACAGACAACGTGAGGCAAGACGAGTCAAGATAGAAAGAAAGAAGGGGAGCGTGACACTATTGTCTCGAATATTTATAGATTTATACAAAAGAAAAGTTGACGTAACTATAATTCTTACTCCTAAAATTTCTCAGTACACTGCTTATTATTTTGAAGTGGTTATTCTTAAATATTTTACAACTGAACGGGTTGGAGAGATATAGTCATAAGCCACAATTTTTTTTCAAAACTGAGTTTTTCATGCACAGCATTTTTAACGATGCCCTCTTCACATTCTATTGAAAAAGTTCCTTCTTTCTGCATCAGACGGCAGGATCTGGCGGAGTGCAGTTCTGTACATTCCCAAGCCACAGCGAGGTGGCAGGTAGCTCAGGAGCGCATATTTAACGAAAATTCGTAAGTGCCAGTACTACAGATGATGACACTGATCCTTTTGACACTGGCACTGACGTGTCTTGGCATCCATCGAGGCCAGCTCAGATGATATTTCAGTAAGTATATAAAAATATTCATTTCTGGCAACTATTGTTCAGTGGTTTGTGACTTTGTCTCTCTTAACCTTGCTCACACATTTGCTCACTGTCTTTCGTGTTAATGGGAAAAATCTGAAGGCATTTTCAATGACAGCTTGACGCTGTAATAGCGTGCCTTCGATGACAGACTTCTAAAAATATTTTCCTTGTGAATGCCATGTTGGCGGTATGTAATTTTTTGTGTGGCTTACGACTATATCTCTCACGAGGCCAGCGACTATTTTGCTGTTCATATTAGAGCTTGAATTAAGTAGAATAACCGAAGAATCGCTACAGGAACGAAAATCTCAAAAAACTAAACACTGACCAGTGGAAGAAAATGAACGCGAAAGGTCGACATAATGCTGCTTAGCAGTTCGTATCTCCCAAACCCAAAAAGAGTGTTCAGGCAGGTGCCGTATGTGGAACGGAAGTAATGATTTGCTAGGAAGCTTTCCTAAGGCTTCATGAATGTCAGAAACATGTGAAAAGAGTGAGGAATTTACAACAGGAAATGAAGTGGCGTTTTCCTGTTCCAAAAGACGATAGAGAAGCACTGAACTATAAGTCTCCCTTTTGCTCCAAATAGAATACTGCTGAAATATTTGTGTTGGGAACGAAAATAGAAACTGAAATGCTTTTTCCTTTGAAGAAAACAAGGAAATTATCCACATAAATGTCAGTATGGATCTGTATAATGTCAATATGGAGCTGTATAAGGCGTCAGATTTTCTCAACTCTTAACAGAAGAAATAGTAGGCAACATTATTCCAACAAAGTGTTTCTGGAATGAAATCTCACAATCCTTATTTCGGGAAAAATACGCGGAATGCTGCGAAGAAGAGCATGACCCTACTGTATCTGATTCTAAATTCAGATAAATTTTTGCATCCGAATTTCATATAGTATTCACACTGCCGAAACATAACGGCTGTTCAAAATGTGATGCGTTTTAATGGCGATGGATAACTCAGTATTGTATGCAGTAGAAGTTTCAAGAAAAAAACAATAATATGAACTGCGTCTCAGAAAGGCTGACAGTGGGCAAAGTATGATTGCGTCTTTATCGGCTCTGGCTGAAGAAAATCCGTAAGAGCACCAAGAAGTAGCAAGGACGTGTAACAAATTTTCCCCACATCTAAACTAACATTGATCCAGCACTTTGCAATAGGAAATTATGGACATACAGCTACGCTAAATAATGGATATATGTTTCATGGAATGAGAAAGATGGAGGAGGGGTTCAGATGAAGTTGGGAGCTGCTAAAGTACTTAGAGATAACTACCCCTCAGACGAAACATTTTCACGTAATCTCAGATAACCGCAAGGGACAGGCAGAAAAATGCGCTTTCACTGCTTTGGAAAGATCTCTCTTTGTTGCCAGAAGATTTGAATGTGTCTAGCATTGTTTCCCGGTGGCTGGTTGCATTAGACTCTCTTGCGATCGTGATTTTGGTTACACTCAGTAGATGCAAAAAAGATACGTCCAACAGTCTACACCCCAGATGAATGACCAGACGTACCAAAATCTTTGAGTCCAAAAAATGTCATTGTGGCCCATCGGGGAAGAGATGACTTCAGAACATTGGATAACCTTAACACATTCGTTTCAGTGAACCTACTCATCTTAAGTCTGAATGTGAAGCTTACTTCAAACTAAGTGTGTGACACTGCTCTTCAGACATAGGATTTCTCACGTCAGTGGATATCCATGTCGTGAAGAAAGCAAGGCATGTTGAACCAGATACATGTTGAACCAGATATGTTTCAGTTGCGAGTAAAATTTAGGAAGCCACTTTAGATTAACTAGAAAAAACACTCGTGATGTACTGTCACTCATGGCTTATACACCTGCAGCAGATCAACACTTTGTTCGGTCGCGTATTGGGAATAATGTGAACAATGATGAGTCAAAAAAATTCCTCGATGTGGCGATCTGAATGTAAACTAATTTGTTGGGTTGAATGATACTTTACGTATATATAAAGATGTAACGATTATAAGTACTAATCACTGGTAAGATGCAGTTCAAAAGAAATCCCTACAAATTAATATTTTACGTCCTACATTAATTTTCTGAAGATACAGCCATAAGCAACTGTTGACAACGTCTTAATTAGGGTGAATCCAAACTTAATATTACATAATATAAAAAGAGCTGAGTATTTTACTGCACGCTTTGCAGGTTGTTAAATTACCATTTGAGATACAAAGGAGGTTTCTATTTTGTGTTAAACATTTTTAGATTTCCATGGAACTTTAAAGTTGCCGTATCTCAAAAATAGCTACAGGTGGCTTATGACTGTATCTCTCCAACCCCTTCAGTTATACAAAATATTAAAGAAATTGTTTCAGTGCCCCTTAAAAGAGGATAATTTAATCATACCAGTAGCATCCAGTGCGGTAAACTGATTTCATTCAAGAAATTTATTAAGAGCTTTGTATCCCATTGCAACTAAAATTTTTGACTACTGTTTTGGCCCTTTGAAATAGGTACCTTCAATCTTAGACACCTTTCCAACGTAGCGACCGGTTTTTTCGTTTAACATCCTAATATTTCTGGGGCTTCAAATTTTGTTATGATAGTTAAAAAAACGAGACTGCACACAAGCACGAACTAAAGTATTTCCATTGAGTAAATAGTATTTATGCTCTTTAATTACACGCTTGGTTCAAATGGCTCTTAGGCACTATGGGACTTAACATCTGAGGTCATCAGTTCCCTAGACTGAGAACTGCTTAAACCCAAGTAACCTAAGGACATCACACACATCAATGCCCGAGGCAGGATTCGAACCTGCGACCGTAGTAGCAGCGTAATCACACACTCTGTACTTCGTTCGTTCTAATGTTTTGCGGGTGGCTTTCGTATTTAAGATGGGGTAAACGTCTAAAAATACTTCAACCTTAAAATTGAACCGCGCCTAATCGTCATCACCAAATTTGTCCAGATTCATACTATTTGCAGGTTTTAGCCAGGAATGTAAGTAACGGAAGTGGGAGCTCTGGATGGCCAAGTGTTGAGAGAAAATAGCATTATTGGTGCGGTCGGGCGAGACGTGAACATTTTATGTTAGCATAGTTTCCAGGCAACGGCTGGCGCAGCGGAAAGAGTAAAGAAAAGTAATCCCAGACTCGCGAGATCGAATCCCTATGCGGAAAGTTTATTTTATATTTTTACACTACAACTAAACTGAATTAATGCTCAGTATATTGTACTTTTTAATGTTTTCATAAAAGGCATGGGATAGGAAATAAATTTCCATCCCGGCATTTGCTTGGAACGATTTAGAGAAACCAAGGAAAACCTAGTTCTGGATGCCGGACAGGGATTTGAACCGTCGTCGTCCTGAATGCGGGTCCAGTGTGCTAACGACTACACTACCTCGCTGGGTGATAACCTTGGAAGCCCACTTTTCGGATTATGGAAGTATATCCATTTATTAAGTGATAGCAGGACTAGGGGCTATGCAGCGCTTGTGGCCTAGAACGCAAAAATTCTTTGTTAACCATGCCAGTCTCTCTCACTACATTTGAAGTCTGCAAACTACTCTGTACATTCAAGTGCCGCTTGGATACTGTACTGCAGCGCGTTCATAAATGATAGATTGCAAACAGAACCATGTGACTTGAAGAAAACGCCGTCAATCTCGTACCAACGTTTCGGTGGAAGACTGTTCTCTTTATTGGCTGATTGACGTTGTTCTTTTAGTAAAATTGCTATCGAAGTTTTATGCTTTCATACAGCAAAGACTTGCTTTTCTAACTTAAAATACTTTGTGTGAAATTACGAGATGTCCGTAGGGTACGCTGCAGAATACAAACTTATCATGGTGGCGTTGAAATTCTTCTCGTCTTCCAATGTCAATTTGTGACTTCAGTCCGCACCCACTCTCTGCGCGCCTTCGTTTTTCCCCGTGTTTTTGTTCCCTTCTTTCTCGATCCTTTCGTATCGCCAGAGCTCTTGCCTACTATTACGAAGACGTAAAACTGTTTGGACGATTCTATAGCTGCGATTTTGCATTGCAGATGAGGTAGAGTGCCCTGTTCGCTCCTCGAAAACTTTCTCTCTCTCTCTCTCTCTCTCTCTCTCTCTGCCTGCGGATGCACGGAATATTGCGGAAAACGATAAAACGTCGCGAGAATATAAGTGCTCAGCCTTTGTAACATCATTTCTCAGTCGTTTTGAATATTATAAATGTAAGGCGTATGTCGATTAAGCAGTCTCGTGAATTGCTCAACTCTCGTGGTTTTTTTTTTTTTTTAATTTTTTTTTTTTTAAACGGACTCATCGTCCAGTAGGGCCGAACTACTATTTCAAAAGGCGCTCCGGGCTCTTACAAGAGTGTCGGCCATTCAAGACGAAAATAAACTGTTGGATGAAAATTATTTTATAAGGGACAAACTTAAAATTAGTCGTCTTAAAAAGATCACGAATTAGAATTAAAGTGATTACAAAAATTTCCCATACATTGAAATACACTCGTGTTTGTAAAGCGCATTTGCATTATTTGTTTGTCAGAGGAAAAACGTTGAGGTAAAAGTTCAATGTCTCGTCGTTGGCGTGGTCACCAGAGTCTGATCTCAGATATTTAGCTTGGATGCCTGCTGGCTTTCATGTCCTTGCAGCAGCGTCGTTCTTTCGGAATTCCTGGGTACGTATCGCGCTTGGCCATGGTTGTGGGTCTCAAATATTGATAAGAAGTAAAACGTAAGATGTTCAGTGGTAAGTAGGTTTGCAATATTTGACATGAGACTTAACTAGCAAAAAGTCTAATTTTTTAATGAAATTGTCTGGAGTCCCCTCCGTTGATTTGAAGTAGCCTGAGACAACGAAACTAACAGAGAAATTCCTTGTGGCTGCATATTAACCAAACACGACGTTGCACTCCACATGAATTCGTCACGTTCATCAGCACTGCATCAGTCACACTGAAGATGCAAAATAAAGATACTCAATCATTGCGAATAAAGAACGATTCATCGACTTTCGTGGCTGAACACTACTACACGACATACACCAAGGTGGCAAAAGTCATGTACAGATGGCGGTAGGGTCGCGCACACAAGGTATAAAAGGGCAGTGCATTGGCGAAGCTGTCATTTGTACTCAGGTGACTCGTGTGAAAACGTTTGCGACGTGATTATGGCTGCACGACGGGAATTAGCAGATTTTCACCGCGGGATGGTAGTTGTAACTTGACGCATGGGACATTCCATTTCGGAAATAGTTAGGGAATTCAATATTCCGATTTCCACAGTGTCAAGAGAGTACCGAGAATACTAAATTTCAGCTTTACCTATCAGCACGAACAATACAGTGGCCGACGGCCTTCACTTCACGACCAATAGCAGCGGCGCTTTCATAGAGTTCTCGGTGTTATCAGACAAGCAACACTGCGTAGAGTCACCGCGGAAATCAATGTGGGACGTACGACGAACGTATCCATTACGATAATGCGGCGAAACTTGAATTTAATCGTCTGTGGCAGCAGACGACGGACGCGAATGCTTTTGATAACAGTACGACATCGCCTGCAGCGCCTGTCCTGAGCTGGTGATCATATCGGTTGGACCCTAGACGACTGGAAAACCGTGGCCTGGTCAGATGAGTCCAGATTCAGTTGGTAAGAGCTCATGGTACGATTAGTGTCCGGCGCAAACCCCACGAAGCCACGGACCCAAACTGTCAAGAAGGCATAGTGCTAGCTGGTGGGGGTGGTGTGGACTTGAAATGGACTGGTACATCTGGTCGAACTGAATCGACCATTGCCTGGAAATGGTTATTTTAGGCTACTTGGAAACGATTTGTATGGAATTTTTATAAACGACAATGCGCCATTTCACTGGGCCACAATTGATCGCGACTGGTTTAAAGAACATTCTGGACATTTCGAGCGAATGATTTGGACACTCAGATCGCCCGACATCAGTCGCATCGATCGTTTATGGGACGTAATCGAAAGGTCAATTCATGAACAAAATCGTGCACCGGCAAAACTTTGGCAATTATGGACGGCTCAGTATAGGATTTGTTGAATTCACGCCACGTTGAGTTGCTGCACTTGTAACCTCCCCCTCACTTACCGACCTTAATGACAGTGAAAATTTAAACCGCATGTACCTAATGGAAATTTGGGAAAAGCAATCGTCACCGAAGTTAATCTATCGGTAAAGAGGGAGGAAAGGGTTACATCTAAATGAAAGGAAAAATGCAAATGAAACTGGTGGAAATCAATTTTGAAAAGGGGTAAAGTTAATAAAGAAAGTAAATGTGCGGCCGTTACGTTAACAATTAACTAGCGGTAATTAGATATTTGAGATTTGGGGAAAATCACGGTCGCCAGTCCTAAGGACAATTACTATAGTAACTGAAAAAGAAAGGTTATTACACATATAATTAGCACTAGAAGCGTGGCAACTGAAGGTTGACACGTGTAGTGTGAAAACTGAAAGTTTGTCAGAAGTAATAAATTTCGCTACACTCTGACTTAATTTAGCAAAAGAATTAATAAAACCGGAAAATCGAAAATTAATTTAGTGACTGAAGTTAATAGTGAGCTTTCTTTCTGAAGCACATCGAAATCCAGTAAAATACGGTTAGTCTTGGACTACCTCAACAATCATTTCAAAAGCAACTTGACTCTACGCAATTTAGAAACAAGATATTTAACTTTGAACTTGAATTAAATGATTCTGAACTATTAACAATAGTAAAATTTAGTACGTACCAAGCTGAGCTGCAGTCACAGGTAAGCTAAAATATGCTAACAAAACTCGCACTCTAAATTTGTGCTCGTGTAACCTAAATATTGTAGCCAGCTACAGAACTTTGAAATTAAAGCAGTGAAATCTAATTATATTATTTTAATGCTGGCGTTTGAATTTCAACGACACTCGGGTTCATTTCGGAAAAGGAAGGGACCCTGCTTGGCAATGCAATTGGGACAATGAGCAACAAAGGTTCATGCTAAGTTGCTGTAATTTTGCGAGGCAAATGGAACAATTTGAAAAGCTGAGGTCTGCCATACAGTTCTGAAACTTTACGTGCTTTTAGTCTTCCTTGTTGGTTGATTGAAGGTTTGAAGCCGTCGATCGAGGAGGTGGCGACAGTCACTCATTGTCGGCCGTCGCTGTTGCAGAAGCTGGATGTTGGCGCGCCTTCTTCTCGACACGGTCACCAGGCGAAACGGGCTCTTGATGTGCGCCAGCTAATGCTTCCCGTCCGCGACACCATGTCAGAAACTATCATCGCGAGTCGAGCGCAATTACTTGCTGCCAAACCCCGAAAGCGCGGCAACTCGCGGGAGCGTCACACGACACCTGCTCCACTCGCTACTCCCGCCAGACTCTCCCTGCCCTGCCCGCGCTCCACGCGGCAGAGTTAACACTACCAAAGATCCTACACACTTTGATTCTTCACACGACCCATCGATGTAATCGTTCGATAGCAGTTTTCCCTAGGCAAGACCCAGCGTAAAAATACAAATAATATTTACGAAACAAACCAATTATACATCGACATAAGTGCATAAATATATATATACAAACAGTAAAACAATTACAATATATAAAAAGACAGAAATGTCATATCTTGAGGTAACAAAACAAGGAAAAAAAATAATATTACAATAGATGGAAATAGGAGTATATGCATTTCCGGCGTTACACGTGCCCCACATTGTCTGAGGATGTTCGTGTAACGTAAACAGACTCAGAAAATGTCCCAAAAAAGAAACAGCGGAAATGCATATGCTCAAAACATCAACAAAATTTAGCATTCGTCTAATTAATCATAAATCAATTTTTAGACCATAATAATTGAGTGGGGACACTCCTAATCTTATTCCACTCTGTCATCTTGCACAAAATAAAACAGGTTGACAACATATTAAAATTCATAGAAGATATAGAAAATGGTTTAGCTATTCCAAAATCATTAAAATTCGTAACACTATGAGAAATGGAATACTATTTGCAAAATTGATCAGAGTACATGGTCATAAAAAACAGGTATATCAAAACACGCAAACTAATAATTAATTACATAGAATACACATATTTATGTAACCTTTTCATAATTAATATTCTCGTCATGTCCAATTAACGCTAAACAAGAAAATAATATACAGCAGATAAAATAAAACATAAATATTGACAGCAGAATCCTTTCACATCAGCTGTCCGGGAAGAAAAGCAACTCCACATTCCGTACTCGCGAGTACAAAGGATGCCGAAAGCGGCACAAGAGCCAACAGCGGCACAAGAGCCGACAGCGGCTCGCCTCGCCAGTATTGTTGCGCCCGCGTGTGCGGCACGCTTGATCTCACTCGCCCTTATGACGGCGTTTCCAGAACGTCCGTTTCACTGAATTCTTTCGGAAAAACTCACTCCCGAGTAATCTCAAGGAGTCCCTTAATACTATCACAGTGGATAACTCAACACTGTCCATCATCACACGCATGTACTAGCCTGAAACTTAAAACAGCGTCTAAGTACATCGGCAATGACTAGTAAAACACATATTCATGAAATCTTACAGCTAGTTACAAAATCATATTTACGTTGCTTAATCTACTGTGACTCAGCTGAAAACTTAAATTAGCAGCTTGGATTTTTCAATTGATAAATAATCACTCTCTCTTAAATCATTTAGTCAAAATTAATTACTTATTAATTACAACTTCTTTAATGTCCTCTAGGTCAGGCAAAAGCATCGCCACATGGCACATCCTTAAATCTTACACTCTATATCTACATACTGTACAAATTACCCTATCTGTGGTACTAATCAATCCTTGGTTGGTACAATTTCAGGTCTACAATGGTCCATTATAAACAAACTTAAATTTAGAGATTTCATTGTCTATCTCGCTCGATTTCTCATGAGCTTTTACAAGTACTAAGTCTCCGATTGCAAACTTAGCAAAACGCACTTTAGCGTCATTACGACGTATGCGAGCATCAGCTTTTAGCTTCGTTACTTCTCGCAAACGATCTTTTTTTCACACCAATACTAATGTCAATCCGTGGAGGGAATTTGATTATCACTTCCACTAAACTTTTACTTCTGTCACCCAACAGGATTTCCTCTGGAGAAAATCCCGTAGATTCATGTCTCAAGGTGTTCATAATTCTCTCAAATACTGCTACATATTTGCCCCATGCCCTATGGTTGTGATGGCAATAGGTACGGGAAAGTCGGCCTCGTCTTTGTTCGTGTGTTACGTTTGACACACCGTCTACAATACCTTCCAATTCACTTTCTACATTATTGTCAATGCCGAGATTCTTCACATTACAGTAGTTCAGCTTCATACCTACGTCAATACCATCCGGCCAGTTAACAATGTGTATAGGCTGGTATTGCCTATGCACACCGTCTCCTGCCTCGTCAAAACTAACTACTATTGTTTTATCTTGGGACGTACATGTCAACGATTTGCTTTCGCAGTTAATCGCTGCACGGTACTTTAACAGCCAATCTAACCCGATAATTACTTCCGTAGTTAAGTCTGGCACGACGACAAACTCTTGTTCAAATCGTGCCCCACATATCTCGAAGTTGACAAAAATCTGTTTTGTGACCGGTTTACTGGCCTTCCCAGTAGCACCGATAATTTTCACTCCTGTTACTGGCATAACTACGATGCCAGGTCTGTCTTTCAGTAACTCAAATATTTTCCCAGATACAGCACTCAATTCTGCACCGGTGTCAATCAACACGTTTAGTTGTAGGTCGTGCATATTAACAGACACTACTATCTGTCTACACTTGTCCTCGACTGTTTCTTTATTTTCCCACAGTAAATCCTCGTCTATATCCAGGTCATTCCAGAAAAAACCATCCGGCTTTGATCCTAAATCCGGTTTATCTGGCGGCTTTTTCAGCCTCTGTTTACATACAGTTTTAATTTCAACACGTCTGTCCTGAGGCTTAGTCTGTAGCTTCGCCTCCAATACCGAAACCTTTTCCTGTAACTCGTCAACTAGTGAGTGTTGCTTTGCTATCAATTCACTAATTGTCACCTTCGTTGATTCCTCTTTAATCAGATTGATCTCATCTGCCAATCTACCTGGAGGAATGTGCCCAGTCGCATCTGAAATTACTTCCTCTGGATCTGCGCAACCCACACTGCTACCGTCTGACCGCATAACGTCAGCTCTAACCTCATACACGCTGAAATCTATGTGCTTTTCTACCAATCGTGTCCGGCTATCACTAAAATTTTCGTAATCTTTCTCCTTAATACTCTCGCAATGTTTAAACTGGAGGTTTGCGTCGGATGGGTCGGCTACTTCTACTACTATAACTTTCGGTAAAGTCTGCCGGTTAGGGCCAGAACTTTCCGTTACTACTTCAACTTCTAACTCCTGCGGGACGAAACACGACGAATCTTGCTCGTGCTCCCCATTAACATCAACTATTTCTGGTAAAGTCTGCCGGTTAGGGCCAGAACTTTCCATCACTTCACAAATACTATCTCCCTGTGGGACGAGACGCGGCAAATCCTGCCCGCGCTCCCTATAAACACTCCTCCCGTACAGGCCCCTATAATCTCTTAGTTCGTCGTATAAGCGACCGAACTGCCTTAACCAGACCTCATCCCTCTCTGCATCCCCTCGCTCGATGACGGACGTTTTATCCGACATCTGATCTTCTCTCAACAATTGCGAATCATCCTTAAACTCAATCTCCAGTTCCGCTGTGGGTATTACAGCTGCCACTTTATAATCAATTTCCGGAACACTACTTAAATTGTTCTCACTGACAGTGAATGTACTTCCTACTGCCGTGTCTACAGCTGATCTACTACTTGTGGGCGCACTCCTTTCTCTTAACACTGGCACACTCTCCCGCCGTTGATTATTCCATACGGAATTTTCATAACGGCGACACCTGGGTTTTCTCTTGTTATTGGGCCGCCAAAATTTCTCCACGCCCGCTCGGCCCCTCACCGGCGCGGCTAATGGTTTCCCTGTCTCGTCCCAGCAGATACGCTCCCCGGATGCTGCTGAGGCGGCTGATCACACCCTCTGGCGTTATTACTATTCTGTGAAGCCCGTATCACGTTAGTATGATACTGGTTTCTGTCATTCCTGTTATTATTTGCATTGTACCGATTGTTATTACGGTCCGAACCATTATTGTTATTGCTGCGGTATGCATTATTCCCATGGTTATCGTTGTTATGGTTGGGGTGGTACCCGTTGTTGTTACCACGGCCTCTACCACTGTCGCGATTATTGCGCCAATTGTCCTCGTCCTCAACTCTTTCCAGGAAATCATTGATTGTCCTGTAATTGCTTCCTACGTAGCGTTTTGTATCATCTGGAAGCTTCTTGTAGAGTTCCCAGACTATTTCGGATTCCGTGCGGCGATCACGCAAATATTCCAACTTGCGGATCCAGCCCTCACAAAACTCCTTCATCGAGCCGCGCGAATTCGCATCGAAAGGCCTCGATACGACAAATTCGCGCCAGACACTTTGCTGCTTTTGCTCTGACCAGTATTCAGCCAGAAACAAATTTTTAAACTCGTCAAAAGTCAGGTTCGTAATGTTGAGGTTTAAGCCCCAACGCTTGGCATCACCAGCCAGCACATCAATAACCGCATTAATTTTTCTCTCATTAGTCCATGATCTGGGTAAAACTCTTTCACAATTCTTAATGAAATCCGTCGGGTGTATACCGCCTTTTTTCAAGGGGTCGAACCGCTCCTCTTTCATCAACAACTCCGAACTATGTGCACAGATTGGCACATAGCTCTGTTTTTCGTCAAGTTTCCTTTCTAATTCCGACACCCTCGTAATCACTTGGCAAGTGGTTGTCGCAAGCGTTTCCACTTCCCTCTTTTTCTCTTCGCAGGTGTTAGCCTGCTTCGTCACTTTGGTATCTACTTCGGATACTAAAGCCTTTAAAGTTTCCACCTTCTGTTGATCCTCTTTTCTCACTAATTGAATTTGTTCCGTCACCTTATTCTCGATGATCGGAGCAACTGCGTCTCCTACACTTTTCTCGATTCTGCTAATTTCGGAATCAAAACGAGTATTTATGCTCGCAATTTCCGCCTGAACGCCTATCATTTCCTGTTTAAGGTTACCGATTTCGGTATTAATCACGACAATATCGTCTTTGATTTTATCAACTTTTGTGTTAACAACTTCAACATTGTTGTTAACAACATTAATAGCTTTGTTCTGATTGTCTAGCATTCGTTCAATTTTTTCAGACAGAGCTACTTGCTTGGCAGCCTGAGCTGCTTGCTCGGCAGCCTGAGCTTCTTGCTTGGCAGCCTGATCTTTAATTTCTGCCGATTGACTCTTGATTTCGTTAATCAAAACATTCAATAAATCAGTTAAATTCCCGGAAACCACCGGTTTTACTTCCGTAGCGGCTTCCTCTTTCATTGTCCCCCCGTATTCGTCATCAAGGGATTCAGATTTGATTTTCACTTCCGATTCCGAAACATTTTCTAAAGTCTGGAATTCCATTTCTGCTCTTTGTTGCGTTTCGGCGGTCGCATCTTTCATGCTAGCCGCCTGCCCCGGAACAATGGGTACCGCTGTGCGCGTTTCCCACTGTTCGACCGATTGTTCCGTATCTAAGTCTACCAAATTTTGGTAATTGTTGCCTTCACTCATTTTAATAATTTTCAATATAAATGCAAAATCTCAACTGTAATTAGGATTCCTCACACGAATATTCTCGCTGACGTATCGACCATTTCGTAACCAGTACTTTGTTACGAGATTTGCACAATGCAAAATTCGTGTCCAGAACAACCTCAAATTTGAAGATTGTCCTGTCACCAGGTCGCCACGTGTAACCTCCCCCCTCACTTATCGTCCTTAATGACAGTGAAAATTTAAACCGCATGTACCTAATGGAAATTTGGGAAAAGCAATCGTCACCGAAGTTAATCTATCGGTAAAGAGGGAGGAAAGGGTTACATCTAAATGAAAGGAAAAATGCAAATGAAACTGGTGGAAATCAATTTTGAAAAGGGGTAAAGTTAATAAAGAAAGTAAATGTGCGGCCGTTACGTTAACAATTAACTAGCGGTAATTAGATATTTGAGATTTGGGGAAAATCACGGTCGCCAGTCCTAAGGACAATTACTATAGTAACTGAAAAAGAAAGGTTATTACACATATAATTAGCACTAGAAGCGTGGCAACTGAAGGTTGACACGTGTAGTGTGAAAACTGAAAGTTTGTCAGAAGTAATAAATTTCGCTACACTCTGACTTAATTTAGCAAAAGAATTAATAAAACCGGAAAATCGAAAATTAATTTAGTGACTGAAGTTAATAGTGAGCTTTCTTTCTGAAGCACATCGAAATCCAGTAAAATACGGTTAGTCTTGGACTACCTCAACAATCATTTCAAAAGCAACTTGACTCTACGCAATTTAGAAACAAGATATTTAACTTTGAACTTGAATTAAATGATTCTGAACTATTAACAATAGTAAAATTTAGTACGTACCAAGCTGAGCTGCAGTCACAGGTAAGCTAAAATATGCTAACAAAACTCGCACTCTAAATTTGTGCTCGTGTAACCTAAATATTGTAGCCAGCTACAGAACTTTGAAATTAAAGCAGTGAAATCTAATTATATTATTTTAATGCTGGCGTTTGAATTTCAACGACACTCGGGTTCATTTCGGAAAAGGAAGGGACCCTGCTTGGCAATGCAATTGGGACAATGAGCAACAAAGGTTCATGCTAAGTTGCTGTAATTTTGCGAGGCAAATGGAACAATTTGAAAAGCTGAGGTCTGCCATACAGTTCTGAAACTTTACGTGCTTTTAGTCTTCCTTGTTGGTTGATTGAAGGTTTGAAGCCGTCGATCGAGGAGGTGGCGACAGTCACTCATTGTCGGCCGTCGCTGTTGCAGAAGCTGGATGTTGGCGCGCCTTCTTCTCGACACGGTCACCAGGCGAAACGGGCTCTTGATGTGCGCCAGCTAATGCTTCCCGTCCGCGACACCATGTCAGAAACTATCATCGCGAGTCGAGCGCAATTACTTGCTGCCAAACCCCGAAAGCGCGGCAACTCGCGGGAGCGTCACACGACACCTGCTCCACTCGCTACTCCCGCCAGACTCTCCCTGCCCTGCCCGCGCTCCACGCGGCAGAGTTAACACTACCAAAGATCCTACACACTTTGATTCTTCACACGACCCATCGATGTAATCGTTCGATAGCAGTTTTCCCTAGGCAAGACCCAGCGTAAAAATACAAATAATATTTACGAAACAAACCAATTATACATCGACATAAGTGCATAAATATATATATACAAACAGTAAAACAATTACAATATATAAAAAGACAGAAATGTCATATCTTGAGGTAACAAAACAAGGAAAAAAAATAATATTACAATAGATGGAAATAGGAGTATATGCATTTCCGGCGTTACACACTACGCCGGGCATAATGAGGTCCGACACGGTATTAGGAGGTATCCCATGACTTTCGTCACATCAGTGTATTAGCGTTGCACCGACAATCCGCCGCAAGTTGCTGAAACTTAGTCTAAGCACTATTACAGTTATAGTCTTTCAGAAAGGAAACCTTCTTTCAACGAGTACGGACTGATTCATGACTTATCGTTTGTTTGGAAATACAGTTTCTTGCACAAATCATATACAATGTGTCGCATTTGCCCTGATCACCTCAGATAACTTTTTGCCCAGAACCACAATAAAAAATATATCAGTGAAGTGTTGTTTTAGCTACCACGAGGACATTAACTAGCTTGATTATCTTTCTTTAATAACTTTGTTGGTTAGGAAGATTACAACAGCAGTGCGTCTTCTTTAAATACAATCCCAAATTTTTTATTTGGTAGTCGACTTCCTCTCCTCAAGACCTGTTCAAGAACGTATCACAGTAAACCATTCACGAAAATTAGCTGCATTAAAAACGTAACATGATACTGACTTGGACTCTTGTGTACTAGCACACATTGCAAGATACCCGGATTAACGTATCTCGTCTGCTTGCTTGACTTGATAGTAAACAAATCGAAACACAAAGCGAATGCACGCTAGGGATTCTGTCCATAGCCCGCTAGTATGTTCTAACAACCTCGGCACATTCCGGGGTAATATGGCAGTGACAATGACGGCGAAATTTGCAGTTCTTTCCGTTTGTGGCGCCACATATCGATGGTTACCCACGCATTTCTGGACAGTGGACTTCTTAGTGCCAAAGTCACATTTGCCTGTGTAGGCCGTCAATAGTGAATACGGAATACATGAATTGCTGAATTTAATGTGTTCGAAGATTGTCTAAGTACAGTCACCTTTTAACGATAGTAGCAGTGCAGAAGTCGGCCGTTGGGGTCGAGCGGTTCTAGGCGCTTCAGTCCGGAACCGCGCTACTGCTACGGTCGCAGGTTCGAATCTTGCCTTAGGCATGGCTGTGTGTGATGTCCTTAGGTTAGTTAGGTTTAAGTAGTTCTAAGTCTAGGGGACTGATGACTTCAAATGTTAAGTCCCGTAGTGCTCAGAGCCATTTGAACCATTTGAAGCAATGCGGAAAGCCTATAACGTTGAAAATATTGTTGTAATGGTCTGTATTTGTACTAGAGTGTTGAATATTTCCAGTAAAAGTACATTGATACTACGTTCCTGCGATGTAGACTAGTCATTATTCCTTACAGATGCCTTACTGCTGTGTGCCGCTTTCTGAGAAAATAAAAAACGAAAAACTAGTGGCATAAGTACCACGAATTTGTCGTTGATAATGACCCAAGAAATACGCGATTACGAGTGATTCCTCGAACACTTCACGCCCAATACGCTGCCAAATACATCCATAGTTTGGACTCAACATTTTACGGATTCAGATTATAATTGTAGTTCCAAGAGAGACGATCTGAAAACAGTGAGCATTCCCGACAGATTTCCAAATTAAATTAGCTTCTTACAAAATTAAAATTTGAATTATCGTTGAATAAATCACTTTTAGTTATGGTTTCCAATAAATTATAAATTTGAAAATTTTTAGCTAAGCGTGCTCATAAAGTGCTTTGGATCTTTTTCCAGATACACGTCTTAATACTGTTAGGCTAAGGGGGGACAATTATTGAACTATACAAAATAAAATCGTCATAACTTCTGAGTGGTTTCGTTTAGGACGTTCAAACTACACGTTTGGCTGTGGGGCATGGTGGGAATTAGTATGGGAATTGTTGTTTTGTTTGGCGACGAAGTCCACTTTCATTTGGATGGGTTCGTCAGTAAGCAAAATTGGCGCGTTTGGGGGCTGAGAATCCGAATTTCGCTATTGAGAATTCTCTTCACCCTCAACAGGTGACTGGATGGTATATGATGTCCTGTCACGGAATAATAGATGCGATATTCATTGCTGGCACAGTGACCAAGAACGGTATGCAAATGTTTTGGAAAATGATTCATCTCCATTGTCCAAAGTGACCCTGATTTCGACAAGATGTGCTTCATGCAAGATGGAGCTCGAACCCATCGAAGCAGGAGTGTTTGATGTCCTGGAGGAGTACTTTGGGGACCACATTCCGGCTCTGGGGCAACCGGAGGCCACTGACATGGGCCTCGATTGGCCGCAATGTTCTCTGGATCTGAACAGATGCGACTCCTTTGTGTGGAGCTGTATTAAAGACAAGGTGTACAGCAATAACCCCAAAACCATTGCTGAGCTGAAAACAGCCATTCAGCATCGATGTTCCGACACTTCAGAGGGTCATGCAGAATTTCGCTTTTCGTCTGCGCCACATCATCGCCAATGATGGCAGGCATATCTAACAAGCCATAACTTAAATCCGAGTATATGTAGCGACGTTTACATATTGAATAAAGTGTGTGCAAGCCGTAGTATGTAAGTAATTTACGTTCTTTAAAATATAGTTCAGTAATTATCACCTTGTATCATCGTTGGCCTATGTAGAGGGATATGTCGTAATGACAGTACTAACAGAAAATATCCTGTTCATTCTGCAAACATCTCACGTCAGCCATTTCACATAAATCTCCATTGATGGATCTAATACATCCCTGTGACATCACAGCCAACGGTCTTGCCACTGTGGCAACACCTCTTCCTCCAGCAGATCACCAAAGTAAGCGCTGTCAGTTTCGGCTAGCAGTTGGATGGGTCACCGTCCGGGTCTGCAGAGCGCTGTTGGCAAAGGGGGTGCACTCATCCCAATTGAGGAGCTACTGAACAGAGGAGTAACGGCACCAGTCACGAAAACTGACGACGGTCGGGAGAGTGGTGTGCTGACCACATGCCCCTCTGTATCTGCATCCAGTGACGCCTAAGCGTTGAGGATGACACGGCGGCTGGTCGGTACCGTTGGGCCTTCCAGGCCTGTTCGGACTTTGTTTGTTTGTTTGTTCTGTGACATCAGTGGAAACGGCGTTTGTTATATGTTAGTCGCTTTGTGAATTTGCTAAATATAGTGTCGGATTTTGTGCCAAGTGCTCTGTTGAAAACGTATGTAGTGTCAGAACCACGAAAATCAGCATCTTTTTGCAGTCTGGAAAAGTATCTAATAGTGCCTAATATTTTTGTAGGTAAATATTTCATACTAGATGTGATGGAGCAGATAGTATTCTTTGCTACAGAAGCTTACGAAAAACCGATGTTTATGAACTACAAACCGCTGGATCGAAAAGTGCTGTATCTTTAACATCATAGACTCTCCATGATAGGGAACTTAACGGTGTGGGAGGTTCAGTTGCGGATAAAACTTCAAAGGTTAGTAGTGTACCACAAGGATGTCCACACATAAAAGATGTAAAGCGTACTATCAAAAGATTCCAAGAAAAAGGGCTCCAAAGTTCTACGCGCAGCTAGTATGCCGGTCAGTTTATACAGTATAGCACTATGGCGCCTATAGCGGACTCGCTTCCCACGCGACCGATCCAGGTTCGATTCTACTATTGGGTAACTGTTTATTTTGTTTTTTAATTGTTTTAAGAATTATAATAACCTTTAAATAAAGCTAACGACCTAAAATATTATCGGTTAAATCGTACAGTATTTTATTTATAAAATTACTGTTACAGCTAATTAACATAAATGTGAGTTACAATTAATATTTTATTTTTAAAGCTTGAATAGTTTCAAATGTATTTTAATTGAGGTACATTAAAGTTTTAACTAACCAAATTTCGGGCGACATTTTATTTATATAAAAAATTATGTAATATCGTCTTTATCAAATTCATATATTGCGTACAAGCACCAGAGGGATGTCATAAAAACATTTAAAAGAAAAATGCTTTGAGATCTTACACAATTTATGAAGGACAGTTGTTTACACGAACAACCTTTCTTTTAAACATCTGTTGGAAAACATACACTGTTAACGTTCATGAAAACGTGTCTTTCGTCAGAAAGCCTGGAAGCGCACCAGACATCCCGGATCTTTTTATTAAAAATTGGCGATGACAATTGATGATGCACTATTGACTGTATTTTTTACAGTCCTCACGCGAATTTATTTCTGTTATTTTCAGTCAGATAAGCATAGTTCTGAATATACTTTATTAGATTTTTCACCTGTCTATAAAAGCAGATGAAGGTTGAACAAGAGGAAGAATAACTTTAATTGTACAAGTCGGTGAGCTTTCGCCATCTCGAAAAATTTTGTCGTGTAATTTAGGATTGGCTTGTCCACCCCAGTCTCTGCGAAAGTCAAGAATGAACTGGAATGTTAGTTAGTTTCTAGAGGAATAAAGGTAGGTACAACTGTATATATCGTACTGTAGCAGGTAAGGACCTTTGATCGATTAGTTCCGCCAGGGTTTTCACACGTCCTGACCGTCTGTCTATTTGTATGTACAACTGGAAACAGCTATACTCTTCCCCTCCATGTAGAAACCGGTTCCTCAAATTTACAACGCATATTTTTAATCTCTCCACAGCTTATGACATCGACAAAACTGTGTCATCATCTTAATGACAATAGTAACAACAATTTCATGCATAAAATAAAATTCTTATTATTTAATTGATAGTATTTTAGCCCATTAAATTTATTTAAAAGTTGTTACAATTTTTAAAACAATTAAAAACTAAATAAAAAGTTTTCGATGGTGTTGAGCCAAGTCATATAATATTTTTTGAACGAATACACTGCCATTTGACTGTATATTGCTTTTATGCAGTCTAGATTTCGGCTTTCACGCCATTATCGAGTACAGTGATCTGAGGCTATTAACTTATTTTTCTGTCTACTGTGCAGGATGACGTCTTATTTCACACCATTATCAAGTACAGTGTTCTTAGGCCATTAATAAAATTTTGATGCGTACCGTGCAGGATAACAAATACAAGGTTCAACAGATTTGTTTAAAATAATATAAATGGTGCAAAATTAATGTATTGTAGGAATGCAGCACATTATCTTTCTAGCACGTCATATCTGGAAAGTCAGCCAAAAGCAGTAGTTAGGATAATGTGCTGCATTCCTACATGAAGTTAATTTTGCACCATGTGCATCATGTTTAGCAAATGTGTGGAACTGTGTTTTTGTCATCCTGCACAGCACACAGCAAACTACGTTAATGATCTAAGATCATTGTACTCGATAATGGCGTGAATGCTGAAATCTAAATTGTACACAGGCAATGTACAGTTACATGGTGGTGTATTCTTTCACAAAATAAAAAAAAAATATGCGAAGATAGGATCGCACCTGGATCGCCTGCGTGGCAAGCGATTCCTCTACAGCCGCAGCCATTTCACTGTTCTGCCATAGCGTACAAATTGACCGTTATAAGAGCTGCGCATGAAGCTTCGGAGCCCTTTTCCTCGGAATCTTCTAGGTAAGCGCTTTACAGTTCTGATAGGTGGACACTCCTGAGGTACACTACAACCTGCGAAGTCTCATCACGAACTGAATTTAGTCTGCAGCCCGTGGTCTTGGGGCTAGCGTTGCTGCCTATGGATCACGGGGTTCCGGGTTCGATTCCCGGCCGAGTTGGGGAATTTCTCTGCCTGGGGAGTGGGTGTTTGTGTTGTCCTCATCATTTCAACATCATCATTTGTGAGGATGACTAGATTGGATTGTGAAAAAAAATGGACTGTGTAAAAATTGGGACTTTGTACGGGCGCTGATGACCGCGCAGTTGAGCGCCCCCACAAACCAAAGAAACAAACTGAATTTCAGAGACCGTAGGGTTCCCTTGTGCATATAGCAAGTGGTAACAGTCGGCAGTCAGCTCTTTGCAGCGACCTTTTGAACTTCACGTCAGGACGAACTCAGGTAAGAAGCGCCGAGGCTGGTACTAGCGGGTTATGTTCAATCAACCATGTTCAGTTGGATTCTTTATGACTGCAGGGTATACCAACGAAGAAAAGGTGTGTTACTCATTTCCCTCCGCACGGTACAAGGGGATCCTGCTGGCGGCTACTGCAACCTGTTGCCTGTTCATCTACAGCTACACACACTCCCTGGCCTCCTCTTGTCTTCCCTTTTAGCCGTTCTCTCTTCTCTTCTGTTGTTTTCGGCTTCTTGCGGTTGTACACCTCGCCTGCGCCACACACGTCCTGTAGCAAGTGGAACCCAAGAAGGCGATGCCTTACCGTGTGGCCTTGGGAGCATGTGATTCTATACTTCTTACAGAAGTAAATCAATCAGTCAGTCAGTTCGATCATCGATTAATCAGTGCTTATCCTGGGAATGCAGGTGAACAGTAAGGGCCTTACAACAATCGTAACAATAGGAGCACCCCAAATTTGATTTATTAGTTGAACTGTACTCTGCATTCAGATTTACAAATAAACTGGAACACTTCTTCAGGTTTCATGAGTTGGTTTTTTGCACAGTAATTTCTGTTGTCGACGTTCGTTAGTTACCTGCTGACTGTAACTTATTATCAAAAGTAGGAACATATGAGGTATCAGACGAATTATGATACTGGATTGAGGGTTTCTTGGTAGGGAGGAGTAGAATGTCATCTTGAATGACAAATTTTTCATGATGAATAAATGCGCTGTAGCTGTACTTGACAAATCCTTTACTTAGATAATATAGTGAACGATTTTATCCAAATAAAGGATTTATCATGTACAACTGGAACGGATTTATTCATCATAAAAAGTTTTAGCAGCAACTGTGAATGTTCCACAAAGAGTACATTACAGTTTGTTACCGATGGATGTACAAGTAACTTCGGTTGTTCGACAGGGAAGCATGTTGGGTCCCTTGCTGTTCATGTTGTATATGAATGATCTTACGGACCATTTTGACAGTGACGTGAACTTTTCGCAGATGATGCAGTTGTTTACAAAGAAATACGGTCTGAAAGAACCTGTACAAATATTCAGTCGGACCTTGATAAGATTTCAATGATGCAACGTGCTTTAAACGTTCAAAAATGTAAAATTTTGCACTTCACAAAGCGAAAAGACATAGATAGTACCCTATGAATATAATATTAATGAATCACGGTTGAAATCCCTTAAACTCATATAAACACTTGGCATTAACAGTTGTGACGTGACGTGAAGTGGTTCGATCACACAGGCTCAGTCGTGGGTAAGCAGGTAGCAGGCCTCGGTTTATTGGTAGACTACCAAGGGAATGCAACCAGTCTACAAAGGAGATTCATCACGAATCGCTCTCGCGACCCATCCTACAATATTGCTCAGGCGTGTGGGACCCGTACGACATAATACTAGCAGCGGATATTGAACGTATACAGAGAAGGGCATCCCGAATCGTTAAAGGTTTGTTTGATGCGCGGGAGTGTGTCACTGAGATGTTGAAGAAACTGAACTGGCAGGCTCTTGAAGATAGACGGAAACTCTCTCGAGAAAGTCTACTAACTGAGCTTCGAGAACCGGCTTTAAATGATGAGTCTAGAAATATGTTAAAACACACTACATGTCACTCCCATAGGGATCTTGAGGATAATATTAGATTCATTACAACACGCACAAAGAGACATTGAAACAATCACTTTTCCGTCGCTTCGTACATCACCGGAAAGCGAAGAAACCCTAATAAATGGAACAATGGGACGTATCCTCTGCTCTACACTTCACAGTGGTTCGGAGACTGTAGATGTAGATGCAGCTAGAGTAGGAAATCGCTTAAAAACAACATCACCCTGGCCGCCTCACCGGCCTTCGTCGTTAATCCGTGAGGCGGATTCGATCCGGGGCAGGCTGGCCTCCCCGTAGCCCGGAAGCGGCGCGTTAACCCGCACCGGCTGTACGGGCGCATAATTCATAATCATCTACGTGTACAAAATATCAGCAAAGTAGAAGGAAGAAAATAACTACACATTTCTAACAGAAACTAATACGTAAAAATCGTTCGCTGTGTAAGAACCCTCGAAAATACTAACTCTTGCTACAATACTCAAAACCCAGCGCGGTAAAAAAACTGTAATAAAAAACTTGATAAGACAGCACATGTAAGCCTGCCGCTGTAGCCGAGCTGTTCTAGGCGCTTCAGTCCGGAACCGCGCTGCTGCTACGGTCACAGGTTCGAATCCTGCCTCGGGCATCGATGTGTATGATCTACTTAGGTTAGTTAGGTTTAAGTAATTCTAAGTCAGGGGGACTGATGACCTCAGATGTCAAGTCCCGTAGTGCTTAGAGCCATTAGAAGCAGCAAATGTAATTAGGATCTTGGTGAACAATGCGTGGCAGGAGGAAACGGTAGGCGCTCCGAATAAAATAGTGCATTATCGAAAAGGAAGAAATAAAAATACTGGCTGAGAAAGGGTGCATAATGGCAGCAACTGAATGAAAAATTGGAGGAGTGCAGAAGATGAAGTGGGTGCGACGGAGGGGGAACAGGGTGAAACAGGCCGGAACGTTAAAAAAATAAATGTTCTCGTTGCGACTGAAGCGTAAATATTGTACTAGAGCCACCGGCAGACCATGGGTCACGCACAGGAGGCACGTAGCGGTCCAGGGAGGCCGCTGTTTATTGGCTCTTTGCTTCCCCCAAGCATTCCCATCACGTTACTGCACAGACTCTCTCTAGCCTCCTGTAATCGCTCTTGCTGGCCCCTTATTGCTCCTGTTCAGGATTATGTGGCAGTAAACGACCAGTCACTGATAGATGTAATTTTGAAGAGTATCATCCTAACTTACGGTAACAGTCTCATGTTAAATCTTACAGTGCTACTTTTTTCAAAATTATTTATGCTTAGTATTTATCGTGTACCTTATATAGTTCGCGTTTCCTTTGCATCGAGTTTGTCGTCTTTCATCTTCCCACTGTTTCGTCTGCGACATTTACAGCGTTTCGCGTTTCTCTTTCTGTAGCTAACATTTTCTGCAACTAAAACATAACACCAACAGAAAGGACACTAACGCATAGGACGTATTGTCCGTGTCTAGCACAGCCTTGTTCTTATGCCTTGCATTGTTTCAAAGTTTGTTGGTTAAAGTAATGCGGTAATTTCATTCCAACGAGTTCCGTCAGATGTGCACGTTATTTAGCACAGTCTGTATCGTATATTCCCGGTGTTTTTAGAATTGTCTAATTACGAGGGGTGATGAGAAACTAAGACTACAAAGCCGATATTCCTGGAGTTTCGTTTGTTACAGAGAAATTAGTAGCATGTGGTATTTCTGATATATGCGGTTGCTAACTGTGCCGAGCTTCAGCCACCTGCTGTACACGGCGCTAGTTGTAGGTAAACACAAATAACGACTTGTTTGGGAACTGGTTTCGCCAAGAAATCCGCTCAGTTATCCGATTTCTGTGGGCGAAACTTGTAAGCGCGGCTGAAATTCACTGGCAGTAGGTAGATTTTTACGGAGAGACTGTAATGTCTCACCGTCTCTTCAGCGTGTCGCAGAATGGCGTCGAAAGTCTTAGGGCCGGTAGAGGAAACGTCACCGACGAGGATCGCAGTAGCCCATCCAGCACGCCACCAACAGGTTTGAACACAGGTGGAGTAGCTGATACAGGACAACAGGAGCGTCACCTAGGAGGTGATTCGCTTCAGACGAGAAGATGAAACACTTAGCGAAATGTGGCCGAACACACGAGGGCAGGATTTTCACTAGCAGGATGTACTAAAGTTCGTCCCAAGAAGCAGCAAGTACCTAAATTAATACGGAGACTATGTTGAAAAACAACCTAATGTATGTACTTGGTTGTATTGGTTGTATGAAATAAAATGTACACTTTTCATTGCAGCTTCGTAATCTTAATTTGTGATCACCCCTCGTATAAAATTGGTCAGCAGTATCTTATGTGCTGAAATAACTGTGGAGCAAAATAGTCTATCACACACTTCTTTTTATTTTACTAATAGTCACAGTCACAAGATATGATTGAAGTAATTACCGATTTCGGCCTTCATTGTCAATGAATATTTGATTATTCTGAAGACAGGCATTGTATTCATATTCTGTTTGTGTTTAAAATAAAAGTGCATACCCTTTGTAAGTATTCCGTTGTCTCCATACATTTCTTGCTGTGTATGTGTACCCTGGCCTCTAAGCCTCTAATGGGTGAGGAGCTGGACTACCGAAGAGACGGTATACATCACTTATTTCACGTCAATGGATGTTCTTTTATAATCGGCAAATATAAAAGCGGACTCGAGCACGCTGCGACAGTCACGCTGCGACAGTCACACTGCGCAGGCAGCAAACTTTTGAACACAATTCAACGTCTGTAGACGCGCTGGCAGGTCGAAACCATTATGGTCGGACTGGCAGTCATTCATTATGAAGTTCCCATCGATAAATGATCGTTCCTCCTCGCCATTTGTGAAGTCGGGCTGCATCGATAGGACGCCTCAGTTCGAATGCGATCAATGACGTCTATATTAATGAAATATATAGATTTAACATCACACTTCATTTACAATACCAATAAATGTAATTAACTGCAAAATATGTAACTACAAGGCAATCCGCCAGTGCTTCGCAGTAGCTAAATGTTTTTGGGAACTGGATACACGTCCTTATCTCTTCTTCCCCTAATTTCTGTCCATCTTCTCTCCGTCCCCTGTCTCGGACCTTTGGCGTCGGTTATTTATATTGCAAACGAAACCATGGTTGGTAACTGAAGTCACTAAAAATGGAAGGGTAAATTGGTTGGAATCGTTGGTATACGGAACGTGAGAGAGGCTTCTCCCCCTTTTGGATCTATGATGATAGTACGTTCATTGACAGTATTTAAAATAGTTTTAATCTGCCCACTACATATTTGCAACAGTTAAACACATCGCTTTTACTGAACAAGTGCTCATAGCTGTTAGGATTAGCATTTTAGAGTCCGTGTATACTAGATTTTTTTCTTGATTTAGTCCATATAACCTCCTCCCAAAATATGGGAAGCAAAGAGTTAACAGTAGAAGAGATCCACTCCGACATGTATCAGAACGATTTTCGCTTATAATTTTCCACTCGTTCGTTTCCGGACTAGCCGGCCGCGGTGGCCGAGCGGTTCTAGGCGCTTCAGTCCGGAACCGCGCGACTGCTGCGGACGCAGGTTCGAATCCTGCCTCGGGCATGGATGTCTGTGTGATGTCCTTAGGTTAGTTAGGTTTAAGTAGTTGTAAGTTCTAGGGGACTGATGACCTCAGATGTTAAGTACCATAGTGCTCAGAGCCATTTGAACCATTTTGTTTCCGGGCTAGGTTACCTTACTGCAAATTGATACATTTACCCTGAAAGTTTGTAACATGAATCACACTGTAGTTTTACGGATATTACTTGCCACTTCAGCGCTGTCGGCGTGAGAAAGAGGAAGCTAGGAGTGCGAATAAGGGGGAAACATTTTCGGACAAAAACAGTGGTACATATGGCCTGGCCATACGAAATATTCTCCACCCTTCGTGGACAACACTGGAAACACTTTAACCACACCCCGGCAACTAACTGCAACCGTCTGTTCCATCTGCATTATTGGCGGTCCATTCGTAAATATTGCCTCGTATTACAGCCACATTGCAACTACTCGTATGTTGACTGCAGTACTCTTGCCGCACACGTTTCCGTAAAATATTTTCCGTGTAAATCCACGTAAGTGGGGACGTTAATGAAAAACGTACTCTCTTTAAAAGATTCACCAAAGCCACAATTTTGAAGATACAGCAATGAAATGTTGTACCATGATTTACATGAAAATAACACATTTACTGTTAAGTTTCTTGGATGAAATATATTTAACTTCTTTACGGAATTTATAAATAATTTTCCAAAAAATAATACAACCACACACACTCTCTCTCTCTCTCTCTCTCTCTCTCACACACACACACACACACACACACACACACACACACACCATTTCCTCAGACACTATTCGAGAGATGGTTCAAATGGCTCTGAGCACTATGGGACTTTAGTTCTGAGGTCATCAGTCCCTTAGAACTTAGAACTACTTAAACCTAACTAACCTAAGGACACCACACACATCCATGCCCCAATCAGGATTCGAACCTGCGACCGCAGCGGTCTCGCAGTTCCAGACTGTAGCGCCTAGAACTGTACGGCCACTCCGGCCGGCTATTCAAGAGATTACTACAAAATTTTGCCTGTGTAATCTCTCTGCATGTAGTAAGCTTCTGTCACGATGTTGTTTTTAATACATCGAATAGGACTATTTTAATAACTTTTTAATTATAATTCTGTAAGTATAACATAAAATTCATCTAAAATTCCAAGTACATTATCCCATATCTCAGCGTACACTCAGGATTTCAAAATTTACTAGAGACAAAATTTACTGCGTTAATGGAAATAAATGTACAAAATTTCGTAATTGTAGCCTGCATAGATTCTGAGAAAAAGGTACGTAAACATAAGAAAACGTAATTTTAGGAAAATCCAATGTAATGTTCAGCCTAATGTTTTTCTTCGTATGCCACCTCTTCAGGAGGCCCCAGAGTTGTACTCCCTTCAGTGTTTCTCTTCTGGTTTCTTTTTTTCTGCCTTCTATCTTTTACCAGGTCTCTAACTGACTCTTCAGGTTCAGAGAGACGCTGTAAATATGCGTTTTTCGAGATGTCGTGCATGAAATTTCATGTCTTAAAGCCCATTCTAATACCTTCATCCTCTCTACTTTTCCATCAGTAAATACAAGAAGTGCATCGGTGCATCATAGCACAAGGCAAAACAAGAACTGCTTTTTCGTAAACAAAGCAGTTGGCTTGTTATTGTTCCTAAGATACGGAACAGAGTCAAAGGTGATTGACAAAAGCAAAGGTTATATATACATCACAGCCAGCTGGACGTATCGCGGTACAAATTCGCTTCAAAGTAGTCCACGGATCGTTATTTACGAGCTGGTATTGACGTGTTGCTTCAAAAAGTTGACTGGCAAGGTCGCGTCATATATTTAATTATTTTTCAGGCACTTCAGATGCGATTTCATCATTGAAATTTTGGGAACTTATCATCCATGAGTTGTACGTATAAATAATAATCGATCAATTTCATGGACGTCCCCCCCTTACGGCATGTTTCTGTGCCTTACAGCATGGCATAACGGGTCCATACAACAAAAGTCACCAAGGCTGCACGAGTCGTTGCTCCAGTAACACTGTGTGTGCTGACGGCGTGCGTGAGAGCGCGTGCGGCCGCGGCGCCCCGTGCTTCGCCGCCGCCTCATTACTCCGGTGCATTGTGGAGCCGTGCGCCGCGCGCTGCTTGTTAACACCAGCCCCTGCTGCGTGGCACGCTAATCTCGCGCAGGCTTTGAAGTTGCCGCCAGTTTACACTGCACTATCACTGTGTAGTCCCACCACTCAACTGCCGACTCCCATGTGTGCCTATTGCAGTTTGTAAGACTCCGCCATCCGTGGAATCGATATGCTGGTATGGATCTACAACGCAGTTACCACAGTTGCTTTCTTTTCAATTAAATCAGGGCTTAACAACTCGCTGATTTTGCGAGTGAGCGCCTGCTCACGGTCGTGTTCACGAGCAGAGAATTTGCGGCGTGGTGGGGTTTGAGGGAAATTGACGCGCATCACGTGCTCACGATAACACGGGAGAACTGTTAACTGTGAAATAGGTGAGCGTCAGTTTTGACAGTGGTGCCACGTAATAGAAGTAATGGCGAGTCGGGATTGTGTAAAATCGACAGTGTTTCCGCACTTGAGTCCGCAGTCCGAAGAATCTAATCACTTCACACAAATCGATGGGTTCGCGAAATAGTTAGTGTGTCGTAAGACACTGAATACTTTCGGAAGTTCATTTTATAAAGGCACTACAAGTCTTTCCACGTCAAAAAACACCCAAAAGTAAAATGTGAAGAACCTAAGCGCGTGCAAGAGGTTCTAAAACTTAAAAGGAACATTTTTGAAGAGGAATAAGTAGAAGGAGAAAAATCAAGTGAGTGTGCCGTTCGGCTGAGCTACAAATCGCACTTCCCTTGGCGTTGTCCCTGCGCCCTCTCATGGCCGGTGGTTGAATAAAAGAATATTTGATAGTTGCAGCTGAACTTTTGTGTCCACTTCAGATGAAAAGCTTCGCGTGTTCCGGTTGTGAGACATGACAATGATGGTCTCCACACACGTTATGGCGAACAGCGTTCACAGGCGAGGTGCAAAATATTTGTGAAGAATTGGTTGAATATTCTTTAGCGTTCTGTGAAAGTGTAACTATTAACGTATAGAGATTTGATTGGTACGTTGCACAACTGACGATACAAAGGGTTACGCGTTTAAGCATTGTGTTCTTCCTTGACAAAAAATTACGTTTGTCGAGATGATTATTACGTTTATCGAGATTTCGTACCTACATCTGGTATCAACATTAGGACCACCCTTACACCGTAGTGTGTGCCATGGAGTTAATAATGATAGAAAACTTTACACACACACACACACACACACACACACACACACACACACACACATATACACACAAGCGCGCAGCACACTTGGTTCAAAACTGTATACAACATCTAGATGGACTCATATCCGCGGAAAAAAATCTCTCTTTGGTGAACACACAACTGAGCGAGACGGCGCAGGATAGGACGGCGGTTCATATTTCCGTATGGCGATACCGATTTACGTTTACTTTGTTTTCCATAAAGCGCTTAAGGCCAAGACCGGGTTGGTTCCATTGAAAGGAAAACGACTGAGACAGTGTCCCCATCCGAGTTTGTTTTCCGTCTCTAATGACATGGCGCGGCCTGTTGCCGGTATCAGTCGGCAGTGAGTGCTCCTTGGTGATCATTGTAGTTGTTTTCCGGTTTTGTGAGAAAGGGAGCGACTCAATGGGTGAGCATTCGCTAGATAGACGCACGTCTCCTATTAGAACGTTGAGACATCAGCTAGCTGGAGGCACGGCGAGTGTAAGATCCAAGCGACAGAAGCCACCACTTTAGGCGCAAAGCTGAGAGGGTGCAAGGTTGTGTAAAGCTCATATCACAGCTAGTGGTCAAAACTGACGCGGGCGAAAGTTTACGAGGGGAAAGGGGAGGAGGTTGTGGCAAATAATAAGTCGCTTGTGTGAAAGAATGGTCTCGAACCAACCTTGGCAGGAGGTAGTGTTTGAGAACAGAAGACACAGAAGTCTGTTTGTTACAGTGGAAACTTTTGGCGTTCTGCGTGTGTCATTCTCCCATTTAACCTTAGATTGTTACCGTCTTGTCTCCCTGGAGGAGATACACTACGTGATACAAAGTATCCGGACACCCCCAGAAACATAAGTTTTTCATATTAGGTGCATTGTGCTGCCACCTACTGCCAGGTACTCGATATCAGCGACCTCAGTAGACACCAGACATCGTGAGAGAGCAGAATGGGACCCTCCGCGGATCTCACGGACTTCGAACGTAGTCAGGTGATTGGTTGTTACTTGTGTCACACGTCTGTACGCGAGATTTCCACACTCCTAAACGTCCATAGTCCACTGTTTCCGATGTGGTAGTGAAGTGGAAACGTAGAGGGTCACATACAGCACAAAAGCGTACAGGCCGACCTCGTCTGTTGATTGACAGAGACCGCCGATAGTTGAAGAGGGTCGTAATGTGTAATAGGCAGACATCTATCCAGACCATCACACATGAATTCCAAACTGCATCAGTATCCACTGCAAGTACGATGACAGTTAGGCGGGAGGTGAAAAACTTGGTTTTCATGGTCTAGCGGCTGCTCGTAAGCCACACATCACGCCGGTAAATGACAAACGACACCTCGCTTGGTTTAAGGTGCGTAAATATTGGAAGATTGAACAGTAAAAACGTCGTATGGAGTGACGAATCACGGTTCACAATGTGGCGGTCCGATGGCAGGGTGTGGGAATGGCGTATGCCCAGTGAACTTCTTCTGCCAGCGTGTATACTGTCAAAAGTAAAATTCGAAGGCGGCGGTGTTCTGGCGTGGTCGTGTTTTTCCTGGAGGTGGCTTGCACCCCTTGTTTTGCGTGACACTATCACAGCACAGGACTACATTGATGTTTTAAGCACATTCTTGCTTCCCACTGTTGCACGGCCTGTGGCGGAGTTTTTGCAAGACAATAACATCCCTGTAATGGACTGGCGTGCACAGATTCTTGAACTAAATCCTATAGAACACCTTTGCGATGTTTTGGAACGCCGACTTTGTGCCAGGCCTCACCGACCAACATCGGTACCTCTCCTCAGTGCAGCACTGCGTGAAGAATGGGCTGCCATTCCCCAAGACACCTTCCAGCACCTGATTGGACGTATGCCTGCGAGAGTGGAAGCTGTCATAAAGCATAAGGCTCGGCCAGCGCCATATTGAATTCCAGCATTATCAATGGAGGGCGCCACGAACTTGTATATCATTTTCAGCCAGGTGTCCGGATACTTTTTGGTCACATTGTGTATTAACATATTATCAACCAGTGGGAAACAGTGTAACGACTGTATACGGTGCACCTTTTCCAGTCTCTTTTGAAAGTAATTGGACCGCTACAGGGCATTGTTTAGAAGTATAGAACAAATGACTGTTAACCTTGTCTCGCAAGTCATATCGTGGCTGATGACCCTTATTACCTTGATAGTGTATGTGTAACAGAAATAATCTGGGCCCCCCCATGGGAAGTTGCCGAGAGTGTTTCCGGAGGAATAAGCAGCGCAATTTGTCTCGCGCACCGTACAGCGTTAAGAGTGCGTGGATCCTGGCCGCGCCCGCGAGTAGGTGTTCTCCAGACACTACGGAAGGTCCGAAACGACAGACGAGAAGTAGTGTTTCACACTGTCGCGCTGTATGCTCCGCCAGTGTCCGTTAATCACGTTCAGAGCAGCATCTTATGGGCGCTTATTTCGTTTCTTCCCGGAATGGTTGTTGTTTTTGGGGAAGGAGACCAGACAGTGTGGTCATCGGTCTCATCGGATTAGGGAAGGATGGGGAAGGACGTCGGCCGTGCCCTTGCAGAGGAACCATCCCGGCATTTGCCTGGAGTGATTTAGGGAAATCACGGAAAACCTAAATCAGGATGGCCGGACGCGGGATTGAACCGTCGTCTTCCCGAATGCGAGTCCAGTGTCTAACCACTGCGCCACCTCGCTCGGTCTTCCCGGAATGGCTCTTTCCTCTGTATAGCTGTACATCGAGCGAGGAGTGTCGCGCGTTCCGTGTTTTGTGTCTGGCTAGGCACGCTCCACTGCTGTATTTGCAGAGAGCGGCCATCTGTTTGCCCAGTCCCTTCCTGTGGGAGTACACACAGGAATGTGACCGCTGTTTCCGCTCTCAGGTTGCGGAGTCGTTTTCTAATTCCAGTTGGTCACGGTCATGACGCTACTGAGAGCATTTAAGGCCTTTTTCTTCGACGTCTGTAATCGGTCTACATTGCTCATGTGGAGGCGACACTTGAATATAACAGAAGTGGTACGATGATCGTGCATTACACAGTAATAGTCACCATGTGAATAAATCTGTAAGTCAATTGAAACTCAATGCCAGTCAGGCAGTGAGAGCTGTGGAATCTATGAAGGAAACACATACTAGGACCAGCCGCTAGTCGGTATTTTCGTCGTTCACTTCATTCGGCATTTAAAGAAGCGAGAGGAGTGACTCTGATGAACTTTAGTGTACTGTGTTGTCGCGTTTGTTTAGTTGTGGATTAGTGCTGGATGAAAGAAAGATACAGATTGAAACCCAGCGTCACTGTTACCGAGACGAGAATCGGATCAGACAGAATTTATATAATACAATCTGTGCAAAAATATGTATGTGGGAATTGATACTGTAACATTATGTATGGGTTGACATGAACGCCACATGTCCAACGTGCGACTAGCGAAAAAAGGTGTGTCGGTGTGGAGGAGGAGGAGGAGGAGGGGGGGGGGTGCGTTAGAATGTAGTGGAAGGGAGGAGAACAACATTACACTCAACAGGTGAGAGGAAGTACATATGGTAAAACAAGCTAAATGCCTATACAAGAATTTAAATTAAATCACAGCGACAGACTGTTGTAAATGAGCTAGAAGGGGCATTAGATATCAAAAGTGAGCCGAGTCGAAGGTAGAAATGATAGTACCAGGGAAAACAAAAGCTAAATTATGTAGACTTTCTCTTATCGTAGGGAAGATGTACATATTATAAAACAATAGAATGTATGACATACGTGGATATTCACATTAAAGTAAATAAACGCTGGAGGAAATAGAGGAATACAACGTAACAGCTAGTGTGGAAAGAAATGGGGAAATGAGCAAGATGAAGTGAAGTTCAGAAGAGGGGGTAATGTTAAGGTGTGTTTAGTGACCTAGTATTAAATCAGCCCTATGGGCCAGGTGTTTATTAATTTCTAGGACTAACAACGGTTTCCGTTTTTTGCTTGTATTTGTTAAGTGTGTGTGTGTGCGGGGGGAATGGGACTGTGCCTAGTAGATGTGGCTCTCACTCAGTCAGCCATTAACCGTACTTACGCCACCATTTGGAAGTACTGAAATTTGGATCGTTTTGAAGCAATTGTGACACAGGTTTCGCAGACATCCTCCTGATTTTCAGCTCTCCTCTACGTTTGCGCGAAGCGTATCTTATTTTCAAGCCGTTGCGGACGTCTCGGGTGGTGAGTCTAACATCTTACAAAATCGTATACTTCACTTTTCAAACGTTTTCTGGTGCGATGCTAGCTGACGGCTAGCTGACGTCACCAGTCGATGATAACAAGTAACCAAACCATTCAGCTATCAGCCACTCCTTAAACTCATTTGAAAAGGATGTATATAGAGGTGCCTGGCGGTACCTCAGCGTACTCGTAACCTTGTGCACACACATTTCAAATTTCGGGAACTTACACATACCGACTCATACTGTGAACGGAAATTTCTTTGAGCACTAGAACTTAGCCAGATGCACTCGCGCTGAAATATACTTCCGTGGCTTAGTTTATTCATTTCATTGGGGTTTTTTGTTGGATATGCTACCGACCTAACCCGATTTTAGGATGAACTAGTTTTGCCTAGGTCAGACTCGTTCATCCTGTTAATGATAGGATAAAACAGTTTAGCCTAGGTCGTATCGGTTTATTTTAGTTAGAATTTACATGCTTTAGGATAAACTGGTACGTCCTAGTCTGAATTAATTTCACCTAGTTTGTATCTTCTGTAAGGTTTTCAAATTAAACTGAATAAAGGAATAGAAATAAAATAGTCAATATGATTCATTAAAGTTATTTATTAACTAATCAGTAATTTCACATCTATAACTAGATCAGCTTACATATATCCATCCACGGAAATCACCTTATCTGCAATTTGCTTATTTACTTATTTTTGCAAGGTTTACTTTGGTGGCACTTAGAATTGCAGAGTACTTTGTTTTTCTTACAATTGCATTTGTTTATTGTACAGTTTTTCATGCAACTACATTTCACGAAGCCTTGCCCTGACCAACAGCATGTTTTGTGGCTGCAGTCCTTAAAGACACTTCAATATCTTGGTTAATATCTCCTACATCTAAAAACTTCTGAATGCAGATGTCGAAATCAGTTCTAAAAAAAAAAAATAAAACAGAAGTTAAAGCAAATATGTTTTTAATATTATAATACAAAAATTTATTAAAATTATACCCGCATAATGTTTTTGAAGTACGCCATGTTTGTTGCCAACTTTGTAGAGGCTCTCATCAGTCTTTTGAAGTATTAATCCAATTATGTTTCGAAGGTCACCTCTGCATTTATTGACATCTGGGATGGATATGGTTACGTTGTCTCCAATGTCAGCCGGTGGATGGGATTTGCCAGAGGAAGAGTTCATTCTTTTGGTGTGGCTTTTTTTTCTGTCGCAATTTTTCTAGCGTTTGAATGTCCTTCGTGTCAGTTTCCGCAATGTTATCAGCGTCACTGTCTTTGTTCTGTTCAGTATTGCTGTCATCTTCATCCTGAATACCGTTTAAGATTTCTTGAGGCAACAAGGAAGTGGAAAGTCCTACTCTAGGTTCGATTCCGAATAATGCTTTGTAAGGTGATTGTTTTATGCCAGAGTGGTAAGCTCGAGTTCTCATGAATTGGACATACCTTAATCCTTTCGACCATTACGTCGAATTGTTGTCCTTTAACCAAAAACTTATCATATTTTCAATGTCTTGGTTGGTACGTTCAACAGTACCCTGACTTTGACTGTGCCTTTGTTTTCCATGCACAATTTTCAGTTTTGACCAAAGCTTTGCGAGTTCACTTATAACATTATTGACAAATTCTCTGGCATTATCAGACTGAAGAATGCACGGCGCCCCTACAATTAGGAATATGTCATTCAAATGATAAGCCACTGCTTCAGCCCTCTTTGATGTTAACTCACGAATGAGAACATATTTTGTGAGATGGTCTTGGTAAACTAGAATGAATTTTAAATTCCCGTTTGGTTGTGTTTAGAAATGAATGAAATCGGCTTGGCATCTGCTATTCATTTTCGAATGGAGAATTGGCTTTGAAACTAGTCCTCTTTTCTCCTTTGTCTTCTTTTGTTGACAAACATCACACATTGATAAAGAGAGGCATATCATTTCCTTTGTGATATTGGCATACTTTTTTGATGTCTCGGCTACCTCCATATCGCGACCACCATGACCCACAGCTGCATGAGCTGCGTCAATCACATCATAAAGTTCATCATTTGGAACAAAGTATTTTGTATTCCCTTCACACCGTGCAATGAGTTTTTTCACATCACCAATTTTCAAAAGAGCAAATCGTTTCAGCCGTCTTTTTTATGATGTCCTTCTCTCCAACTTTTCCGCGTCTTCTACTTGTTTAACCAAATCCGCATATTCGTCTACTGATAACACATTATAATGAGAAGACTCTTTGTTTTCACTTTGCAAAATTTCAAAAAATGGTTCAAATGGCTCTGAGCACTATGGGACTTAACTTCTGAGGTCATCAGTCCCCTAGAACTTAGAACTACTTAAACCTAACTAACCTAAGGACGTCACACACATCCATGCCCGAGGCAGGATTCGAACCTGCGACCGTAGCGGTCGCGCGGTTCCAGACTGTAGCGCCTAGAACCGCTCCGCCACTCTGGCCCGCTCAAGCCGGGTAATAGGTACTTCCAAAGCAGTCCATGTGCGGCTGTAGTTGGAAGCATTCTCTTTCTTATCTATCACCATTCTCTTTCTTATCTATCACCTTGATAAAACACTCGTCCACCGTGCCTAGATACGAGAAAGGCGTATCCCTAATAGCAGGTAATAACAGGCAGAACTGTTTGGGTTACCCGAAATTTGGCATCAGTTTATACAATCAGATATTCTGAATTTTATTCCAGATGCTACCTTTCCAACGTCTGAGAAACAAAGAGGATGAGTCATTTATGGATTGGGCGTACTGCAGACTAGCAGCAATGGAAGCGGCTGTATGTAGTTTGAAAAAATGTGGGATCTATCATCGTGAACCTCTGGTTTCCGTATCTATGGGTTTTCCATCTCTTGTACTTGTACCATCAAAACCAACACAAAGTGCACGTAAAGCAGTAATGTTGACGTTATCTCCTTTTAAGAAGGCTTTTTAGTAGTCCCTGGTTAAAGGAAAAAAGAAAGGAAGTACCGAGACTACAGGGAAGACAGCACTTTGAACAGAACCTACTCCAGGAGTTCATTTGATGCATCTGATAGACCTTCAACATCTGAGGCTTCAAAAGGAAGCTCTTCGAAAGAAAGAAACAGAGAGCCACGAAGCAGCAGGATAATGGTGAGAAAGACTTCGATTCAAGCGTTGATGAAACCATGTTGAAAGACTCATCATCTGAGGATGAAAAAGAGGAGGAATGCATTTACTGCGACCATCTCTGGTCAACTGATATCTCTAAAGAGACCTGGATTAAATGCATCGGTTCCTTTCGCTAGTGCAGGTGTCGACGGTGACACACGGAAAGCCTTTAAATGTGACTTACATAACAAAAAGCACGAAGACGGCGAATTTTTCTTGTTACGGCTGAAACTTTGGCAGAGTAACCGTCAGCTGCGCAGCTCTCTTTACTTTTGAAACAAGCACTTGATGCGAATAATCGCTATGTCACTAATTCATCAAATATTTGTGTCTATTTACAACGCATAATAGAGAAATCCGAAAATCTGAAATTAGGAATCATAGTTTCTGGAGGTACAAGTTACACGTTTTCATTCTTTGTTGAGCTATTACTGAATGAGAAAATGTTTGGAAGACATTTTGCAAGGGTATTATTTAAATATTCCCTAGAAATGGTATTGCACATTTTCCATAATTTAAAGGCTAATAATTTATTAGTAGTTTTAAATCTAAAAACATATCCGATAATATGGCCCTTTTCCCTATTGAAGGGTCAATCAGAAGAGGGTGTTGTAAGCTGCCTCCTTTGTTGCTGCGTACACTTATGAGGATTATTCCAATGAACGTCTGTGTGGAATCTGGCATTCCCACTAATAGTGTTACGTGCTCGTTCAAATTTCCATCACTCAGCATACATACTCTCAGATATTTAATCGATTTCACTGCTTCCAGTTGTTGTTCGGCATACATTTATAATCTCACAGTATGGCTGTTTATGCGCAGTACGCTATGTTTATGTTGAGGGTCAACTAGCAGTCCTACAGCATGCGTTGATAATTTGCGGATCTTCCTGAATTTCGCTACAACTTTTTAGCGTTGCGCGTCTGTTTATACAACAGAATCACTTGGGAAAAGTCTCATGGGGCTCCCAGAGTCATCCATACATACTAGCATTCATAGGACAGCCAATTGGGGTAGGTCCAAAGAAATTTTACGTGTGAAAATTTATCTCCGTTAAGAATGACTTGCTACGTTCTGATTGCTAGGAATTCTTCTGTCCTATCATAAAGTTAGTCTGATATTTCGTACGGCCTTATTTTGTTCAACAGGTGACAGTACGGACTGCATCGCTTCCGGAAGTCAGGGAACAGGGCATCAACCTTGACATCAATCTATTGCTTTCAGGTGTTGTGGTCGATCGGAGCGACCTAGATTTTGTAAGATCACCTGCGGAATCCATGTTGATTGCTACAGAGGAGATAAGGTCTCCACATGCATCATAATACGGGAACACAACACGCGTTATAAAAATCCCACGACAAACTTCTCAGCGGTATGAGCCTACAGATCTGCGAGTCTTTTCGACGATTCTTCTTGGAAGCTGCAATTTCCTGCGCATTTTCCCAATAAGTTCGAACACTTTGTTCCTCCAGGACCTACGGTAGACTAGGTATGGAAGAGGAGTACTTTTCGTAGAATTGTAAAGGCACTCCATGAAGTCCAGTGACTTTTTGTCGGTCGAGCGAATCTCAGATTCGCTTACAAGGACTGTAAGCAGGTAGCCCCCGACCTCCAGAGCACGTGTTGACAGCAACAAAGGGGAGAGCGCGGCGTCGGCGGCAGGGCGGAGCGCATCTGCGGAGCGGCGCGGCGCGGTATTTCGGGCGTGAGGTCAGCGGGTCAGCCAGCCGCCAGGTCGATCGCTGACGTCAGAGCGCGGTGCAGCTCGCGTCACGGGCAGCCGCCAGCTCGCGCTCGCGGGCCCATCTCATTAGGGGGCGGACTGAGGGAGACAATACACGGCGCCCTGCCACTAGCCGCTATATTGTGTGTAGTCAACCTGCAGTTACTTTGACAACGAGAGCATTCGTGTTTAGTTTTGTGAGCTGCGCAGTTGCTGATATTGTTTTCGAAATTATGCTTGCCACGTGTCCAGCTTATAAATGCATGCACATAAATGAACTGATGAGTAAAAATTGGTGTGTTTATTTTCACATTCGCTGATGAGCCAAAAAATTTGACCGCCTGCTTAATAGAGCGTTCGTTCACTTCGCCCGGGTAACGGCCTATCTGGACACGACAATCCTGCTGTAACAAGAAACATGGTTCATCTGATCAGCTGACGGTTTTGCACTAAGCCACGGTCCAATCTCAATGTTCTCATCCCCATTCCAATAGTAATTTACGATGTCATTGAATCATCATGGAGACAGACACATGTCCTCTGCTGCGGTGCCACGTGATCAACAATGTGCGCTGAACGGTGTGCTCACAAACACCCATACGTGCGCCAGCATTGGACTCTTTAGTCACATCTTCCGCATATCACCGCCTGTCCCTCTATAGAGAGCAGGAAAACCTTTGACCCCAACGTTCTGGTATGATACGCCGACGTCCAGAACCTTGTCGCCTAGTCTTAGTTTGACTGTTCTTCAACCACTTTCTATAGATGATCACGACGATAGCACGAGAACAACCCACCAGCTTCGGCGTTGTCGAGATGTCGTCCCAGGCGCCGACCCGTAACAATTTGCCATTTTGTGAAAGTCATGTATTTCAGAAGTTTTCCCCGTATGCGGCCCGTATCGTCACTAGAATAATTCCCCAAGTGGCTCTGAGCACTGTGGGACTTAACATCAGTCCCCTAGAACTTAGAACTACTTAAACCTAACTAACCTGAGGACATCGCACACATCCATGCCCGAGGCAGGATTCGAACCAGCGGTCGCGCGGTCCCAGACTGAAGCGCCTAGAACCGCTCGGCCACTCCAGGCGGCAATGATTCTCCATTCGTCTCTGCTCCGCTCATATATCTTCCGTACTTTCTCACATGCTTGCAACACTGCTAGATGGCTCGGTCTTGGTCTGGGCAGCGCTCATACATTTTTCGCTCATCAGTGAATATACTGTAATTGTGCTGTATTTTGTGCATATTGTTATATTTGTTTACTTTTGTAATAAAGCTTGTGATATCTTCTTGTCTTATTCCTTACGCTATATAATATTCCCAGATGTCGGTGACTGTAGACAAAGGTACGTAGTTTAATATATAACAATGCTAAAACAAGCACAAGAGAATTTTTCTGTCCTGACTGAAAACTTCATTCCTAAATGATGCGTTTGGTGGGTAACGTCTTTTTGTACGACTGTTCTAAAGCTGTCGCTTCAGATTTCAACAGTTCTAATAGGCATTACCTCAGTAATTACTTTTGCGTGCTTCAGTTAACTTTTAAATTAAGTACTCCTGTGCTTTCACATAAAAGAAACGTTTAATAGCACAAAGTCAGGCAGGCGGGTAGTTACTAGTTTCTAATGATAACTTCAAATATTACTGGGAATTCTTCCTATGTAAAGTACTGAGTTTTGATATGCATTTGTGCGTGGGCAATCATTTTGCAAAACTTGAATCCGCATCCGGTATTGGGCGAAACAATGATTGACCCATCTCACTGGTGAACGCCTTTGAACCGTTTGCCTGATGTGTGGACTGGTACCTGGTTGCCTCCACAGTCTCTTCCAACGATCATCAGGCATCGGACAAATCCAGAACTATGGTGCCAGTCATCTTCGTGAATGGAAGCTTAAAGGCGTGCCGATGTATTTCATTAATATAGTATTGTTAGTTAATCCACTCTGCTGTTTTATTGATGTTATTTAATTCATGTGACTGCTTCAATTCCTGAAGTGATTGCTGCAGGCTAACTCAGCCGATACAGGTTGATATTTATTACTGTTTGAAAACTCCCGAAGCGAGACAAGTAATTTAAAATAAGACACATGGGACCGCAAATGTCGGGAAATAGCCAAAAAGTGAATGACAAATGTTGAGCATGTGACGTCACCAGATGACGTACCTCCCTTGCGCTTGAGATTTCGTAGTTCGTTCAGTATCATCAGTTGTCACTCAAGTGACGGACTGGCACAGAAAGTTTTATTTCATGCGCAAGCACCCTCTCTCTCTCTCTCTCTCTCTCTCTCCCTCCCCCTCCCCCTCCCCCTCCCCCTCCCCCTCCCTCCCCCTCCCTCCCTCCCCCCACGCCCTCCCCCTCCCTTCCTCCCCCCACGCCCTCCCCCTCCCTCCCCCCACGCCCTCCCCCCTCCCTCCCTCCCTCCCCACCACGCTCTCCCCCCCCCCCACCACACACAGATATTTACACGCTGTAACAGTAATACTTCTTAAGGTGTCCATCCAATGTTTTTTCACACTACGTTTCCTAATTCTTGGTAGTATATCGCACTCGGCAGTGGCTAATTTCTCTATCGTGAGTGGCTCCTTGAGACCAAAAATCGACCTTTTTTTTAATGCTGTAATCTGTTTTGATCTAGCTCATGCTGACCCGTCGACGGTGAGATTAATTTTAGTGGTTCCCTTTTGTTGTAGACAACGGTTTATTTCCAGAATGAGATTTTCACTCTGCAGCGGAGTGTGCGCTGATATGAAACTTCCTGGCAGATCAAAACTGTGTGCCCGACCGAGACTCGAACTCGGGACCTTTGCCCTTCGCGGGCAAGCGCTCTACCAACTGAGCCACCGAAGCACGACTCACGCCCGGTACTCACAGCTTTACTTCTGCCAATACCTCGCCTCCTACCTTCCAAACTTTACAGAAGCTCTCCTGCGAACCTTGCAGTTGGTAGAGCGCTTGCCCGCGAAGGGCAAAGGTCCCGAGTTCGAGTCTCGGTCGGGCACACAGTTTTGATCTGCCAGGAAGTTTCAACGGTTTATTTATTTCTACCGCTATACAAATGTTAGTCGAGCGTAAACGCTGATGTAGAATGCGATAATGAAATGATCACTTCTTCCACTTGTTGATAAACATAGTGGTATGTCAGTAAGCGCCTTCGCATCCTACTCAGCGAAGTATTTGTATATATAGCCTTGACGCTGTTCCATTTGAAGGGTAGAAAGCGGCAACACTACAAGCGTCGGCGCTTGTGAAAATGAGATATACCAAGACTGATAACAGGCAGTCTCCGGCTGCTTCAGACGGGCACACCCCTTCTACCTGATCCTCATTATAGTCCCTTACTTTTTGATCTTTTTTTATGTTACGTAAGACTACGCTTTTTTCACGGCTCTCTCTCAGACGACACTGGAAAGATTAAATTGGTACTCCTTGCTTTTCTTCTCCCGGAAACCTCCTGAAGTCAGACACTCAGGTCGGTAAGAAACGATGGCTGTCGATAGAGTATCAACCAAAACACTGATTTAGGTCGCTATGTGTGCTGTCGTCCAGTAGGACATCCCTCAACGATAATTTAAAGTATCACCACAGCAACGGAGCGTAGGAAAAACGTATCTGAGAGTGACTGTATTGCAGTTCTCGCTTGGGTGAGAAGGTAGAGCGTTCAAACCCCACTGATGACCATTTTTTTTAACTGTGTACCCATGAAACTATTATGTGGGAGAACATTTTCCTGACATGTAAATGGACTTCTCGGAGTTTGTAGCAATGTTCATTTGCCCGTCTGCTTTCGCTTCGTTAGTTGAATTTTATGTACTTATTATTGATCTTATTACTTTGTTTATTATTAATTGTTGTTATTACTACTACTTCCGCACGTTTGATGCAATTGTTTCTTTATTTTTCTGTTCTGATTGTGTATTCTGTGAAACTAAAAATGTACTTTGTACTATTTTTAAAGAAACGAAGTGAAAGCAGACTGTCACGAGAACATTGGTGTCTCCAAACAGCCCTTTTACATTGTCCCAGTTAACACTTCCACGCATTATACAGTAAAAAGACTTTGTCCTTATTGGCGGTTGAGTCTGAGGATCTAACGCGCTACCGACTTCCGCACGGAAGCAATATATATCAGCACTTGGCAGTTGCTCTTTTGATGTACTCTGTAGTTCTAGTGTTACTTCTAATTATCGTTACCCCCGTTCTGCTAGACAAAAGCACATAGTACGAACTAAATCGGAGTTTTGGTTGATACTCTATCGACATACAACGTTTGTTACCGATCTGAGTGTCCGACATCTCGAGGTTTGGATGTAAGCTTCGATTATTAAAGGAAAAACTGACTGATAGTCTCGTCTTTTAACCCAGTTCAACTTTCCCAAAATTCATTCTTTCGAAGCAAGGTGATCTCAGGGAACATCTGCTTCTGGTGTTTCGATTTAATCGTGTAGTTGAGAGATCCACCACAAGATGGGGAACGTGATTATTCAGCCAATATTTTGCGGTGAAACACACTCCGGTTGGTGCTCACTGGTTTCTTATATAGGCTCCCCATTGCCGTATTGAACCGGAGGTCCAGAGACCATTGTGCCCGGAGGAGTGGCTACAGGGACAGAGCCCCTCCCCTTGCGGCCTCCTGGTGGGGATGGCCGGATTAGGGAGCGGCGGAAGCGGCGCCGCCAGCCGCCTGTATTTCCGGCGGGTTATTGGCTGGCGCGCACCTCATCACCCGGCCACCAGCCCGAGGAAATGAAGGCGCGGCCTCCGCCCCGCAGCCTGACGTCACAGCCGGCCCACCGCTGCCTGGCTCCGTGGGTAAGCTCTTGACTGCGGGTACAAAGGATCGGTTTTGATTGTCTCGTGATCCTGCGATTTTAACTGGCATTGAGCGTGGGATCTACTTCTGGAATCTTCGAACAATCTTTGATTACTCTGAGGTGACAAAAGTTATGCGATTACTCCCAATATCGTGTCGCGCCACTTTTTACCCGACGTAGTGCAGGAGGTCGACATGGCATGGACTCAGTAAGACACTGGAAGTCCCATGCAGTCATATTGGGCCATGCTGCCTCTATAGCCGTCCATAATGGCGACAGTGTTGCCGGTGCAGGTTTTTGTGCACGGGCTGACCTCTCGATTATGTGCCAAAACTGATCGGTGGCATTCACGGCGGGCGACCTGGGTGGCCAAATCATTCCCCCAACGGTCCAGAATGTTCTTCAAACCAGTCGAAAACAATTGTGGCACGGTGATAACAGACTGTTTTTCGGGAACATGAAGTCCGTGAACGGCTGCAAATGATCTCCAAGTAGCCGAACATAAACATTTCCAATTTCCAGTCAATGATCTGTTCAGGTGGACCAGAGGATCCAGTTCGTTCCAAGTAAACACGTCCCACACCTTTATGGAGCCACCACCAGTTTGTACAGTGTCTCGTTGGCATCTTCTGTTCATGGCATCGTGGCGTTTGCGCCACGCTCTAACTCCACCATCAGCTCTTACCAACTGAAATCGGGACTCATCTGATCAGGTCACGGTTTTCCAGTCGTCTAGGGTCCAGCAGATATGGTCATGAGCCCTGCAGAAGAGCTGCACGCGTTGCGTGCAGTTAGCAAATACACTCGCGTCTGTAGTCTGCTGCCATAGACCATTAACGTCAGATTTTGCCGCAGTGCCCTAACAAATATGTTCGCCGTACTTCCCAAATTCATTGCTGCGGTTGTTTCACGCAGTGTTGCTTGTCTGTTAGTTCCCGCCATACTACCTAGAACCCGCTGCTCTCGGTTGTTAAGTGAAGGCCGTCGGGCACTGGGTTGTCCTTGGTGAGAGGTAATGCCTGAGTTTACTGTTCTCTGCACGATCTTGACACTGTGTATTCCCTAACGATTTCCGAAATGGAATGTCCCATGCGTCTAGCTCCAGCTACCATTTCGCGTTCAGAGTCCGTTTATTTCCATCGTGTGGCCATAACCACGTCGGAAACCTTTTCACGTGAATCATCTGAATACAAATCACAGCTTTGCTAATGCACTGCCCTCTTATTCCTCGTGCACGTGATAATACCGCCATCAGTAAATATGCATATTGCTCTCCCACGAGGCCGGCCGGAGTGGCCGAGCGATTCTAGGCGCTACAGTCTGGAACCACGCGACCGCTACGGTCGCAGGTTCGAATCCTGCTTCGGGTATGGATGTGTGTGATCTCCTTAGGTTAGTTAGGTTTAAGTAGTTCTAAGTTCTAGGGGACTGACGACCTCAGAAGTTAAGTACCATAGTGCTCAGAGCCATTTGAACCATTTTTTGAAAAGAAGGGATCGAATAATAGGACACATCGTGAGGCATGAAGAAATAGTAACTTTGGGAATGGAAGAAAGTGTGAGGAATAAAAATCGTAGACAGTAGCCAATGGATGAGTAAAGTTAGCAGGTTAGTAGATGTAGTAGCTGTAGTAGTTACGTAGATATGAAAAGACTCGCGCAGAATTGACTAGCGTGAATAGCTGCGTAAAACCAATGTTCAGACTGAAGTCCAAACACGACAATAATATCCCACAGCCATGGAAATTCTGAGCTATCGATTTTGTAGTGTAAGTCAGACTGTTTACGGTGTAAAACTTCCAGTTCCCGTCAATGATTTTTATAGGAAAGATGACACAAATTTACACTATCAGTCACGAAAAGTCGTTAGTTAAGACAAATAGTCTCAGAGGCACGATCTGGTGTAAAGAGAGTAAATTTGCCGACAAGGTTTGCCAAGCATCAGAAAGGGAATGGGAGCCTGCGAGGAGTGGTCCCAGACCGTTCGATACCAGCCCCGAGTTTATCTGCCGTGGAGGACGGGCGGCCGCTTTACGACCTGTGCGCGTCGCGACGTTTATTGCGAACAAGCGCGCCGCGCCACTTCGTCTGCTTCTGCTCAGCGCGACGTCCGTCAAGCGTCGTAAAACAACAGGCGACCGGCACGTCGCGGCGAAATGCTGCCGACCCTGCGTGCAGCGTCCTACACGTTCCGGCAGAACACTGCAAAATAAGCAGTGCACGATGAACAGAGGTCCTGCTCTACCTGCCTCACAACTAAAAAAAGAAAAGCTGTTCTGAACCTGCATGTCCGTTTAACTCTTTGAGCCCAATTGGTTTCTGCCGCAGACAACCATTTTATTCATTTTCTGATTCAGGGATTTAGTAGCATTGGTGGTTTCATACTAAAGGCACTTGTACTTCAAAACAAGTAGGTACCTGTACCCAAAAACGTTCAGCATCACTTTGCCCGATGATGACTGACAAGGGAAAGGTCCGATCAGACATGTCGAAACCTACCCTGAAATTTTTCACACAGGAAAAGTACGCCTAAAGAAATGCACTGCCGAAATTATAGCTGCTAAAACGCACTGCAAGTATTCCTTAAAAAAAATATTAAAATTACTTACGTTTGCCGCACGAACTATTGCTTTTTACTCACTTGCCAGTTTATTCACTTGCCAGTTCGCGCCTTTTCGGCCGTCGTGAATCAACATTTGCACTGCTGCTTTGCTCCTTTGTCTCACGGTCGCAGTGACAAAGCAGTCACACGTCCTTGGTGATCAAGCCGCAAAATAAGTCAGTTGCAATGGTGTGATACAGACTCATCATTTCCGATACTGCTTCGGTCTGGAGGGTTTCTTGATTTGTTGTCAGTAGCCGCGGAACCCTGCGGATGGGTTGTTGTATTCAAAATGTTGTTCAAGATACTGACAGCTGATCCTTGAGTGAGTTTCACTTTTTCCGTTACCACCTATGTGGGCACCAGGACCCTCCTCTTCTCTGATGCGCGATTCTTAACAGAGAGGTGGTCTGTTGCTTCCTTCTCCGTAATTCAGACTCTTTGACGACACCGAAAGCGTTTGTGTTACCTGAGAGTTGTGGCACATGATGGTGCGTTGTTGCTGTAACCGACAACCAACTCAGCATTGTATTCTTGCAGCGTTGTTCTCCTTCAAATGCAGGTAACGAATTACCGCAGGATACTGAACTTTGAGCCATTTACTTTCGGACTCTCTAGTGGCAAGCTTCAGTTCTCAGACACAATTATTCCAGTTCCTACCAGAACCGTACACACGTACGAGGGTCACTCTAAAAGACATGCACACTACAGTTTTCATTCTGCGTGTGTGAAAGTTTTACAGTGTGTAGATACATCCTTTCCGCTTGTTTCCGAGCTTAGTTCAACCTGTTCCCGTGAGTGGTGCCGTCACAGCATGTCTTCAAGATGGCTGCTACACTTGACGTTCGTCAGAAGCAACATGCTGTCATAGAATTCCTATGCTGTGAAAACGAGACAGTGGGAAACATCCACAAGAGGTTGAAAAAGGTGTATGGAGATGCTGCTGTCGATCGCAGTACAGTTAGTCAAAAATGGCTCTGAGCACTATGGGACTTAACATCTATGGTCATCAGTCCCCTAGAACGTAGAACTACTTAAACCTAACTAACCTAAGGACATCACACAACACCCAGCCATCACGAGGCAGAGAAAATCCCTGACCCCGCCGGGAATCGAACCCGGGAACCCGGGCGTGGGAAGCGAGAACGCTACCGCACGACCACGAGATGCGGGCTACAGTTAGTCGGTGGGGAAGCAGGTGACGCGATGAAAGGGGCACGGCAATATTGAGAATTGTCCTCGCAGCGGCAGGCTTCGTACTGCACACACTCCAGACAATGTGCAGAGAGTTAACGAATTGGTGACTGCTGACAGACGCATCACAGTGAACGAATTGTCACGCCACGTTGGGATAGGGAAAGGAAGTGTTTGCAGAATACTGAAAGTGTTGGCGTTAAAAAAGGTTTGTGCAAGGTGGGTTCCCAGGATGTTGACAGTGGCTCACAAAGAAACAAGAAAAACGGTATGCAGCGAACTTTTGGAACTGTACGAGAATGGTGGAGATGAATTTCTTGGAAGAATTGTGACAGGTTATGAAACATGGCTCCATCATTCTTCACCAGAGAAGAAGAGACAATCAATGGAGTGGCATCATGCAAATTCACCCAAGGAAAAAAAAAATTCAAAACCACACCTTCTGCAGGAAAAGTTATGGCTACGGTGTTATTCGATTCCGAAGGACTCTTGCTTGTGGACATCATGCCAAGTGGAACCACTATAAATTCTGATGCGTATGTGACGACACTGAAGAAACTTCAAGCTCGATTGCGTCGTGTTCGACCACATCGGCAAAAGCAGGATGTTTTACTGTTGCACGACAATGCACGGCCACACGTCAGTCAAAAAACCATGGAAGCGATTACAAAACTCAGATGGACAACACTGAAACACCCGCCTTACAGTCCTGACCTGGCTCCATGTGTCTATCATCTCTTTGGGAAACTGAAAGACTCTCTTCGTGGAACAAGGTTTGAAGATGATGACTCCCTTGTGCACGCTGCCAAACAGTGGCTACAACAGGTTGGTCCAGAATTTTACCGTGCGGGTATACAGGGGCTGGTTCCAAGATGGCGTAAGGCAGTTGAAAGGGATGGAAATTATGTGGAGAAATGAAAATATTGTTCCTAAAGGATGTATCTACACACTGTAAAACTTTCAAACATGTAGAATAAAAGATGGATTAAAAAAAATAGTGCGCATTTCTTTTGGAGTGACCCTCGTACTTTCAAACAAGCAGCAAACCAATTACGTAACTTTATTTTTGAGGGTGATAATTGAAACATCATGAGTAGCCCTCCTACTGGTCACTGTCATATCGGTACCTTCCTCCTACACATTAACCATCTTGCCCAGCCATAGTTGAATCGGTGTAAGTCGATCCCTAACAGCTGGAGTGGGTCAGGAGCGGCACTTTCGTGCGCCTGCCCCAACCAGTAACGTACCGCGAGTTTGCAAACATCTCTGTAGCAACGCCTCTCTTGTCACTACTTTATAGATGACTATTGTTTTCACCTGCAGCCTTATGCGCTTCGCAGTTAAACGCTTGCAAAGGTGCTGCAAGTTGTCTTACGACGTCTCGATTACAGTTATAGGAACTCCGTCACCACAGCGCATTTTGGTATTTTTATGAAATGCAAATTATTGTCAAAGCTGAAAGAAGCGGTATATGATAGAATAAATCCTAGTAACCACTGGCAATGGAACCATGAATCTATGGATGTACGTATAGCTGATTAAATTAAATGACATCCTGTGGCTAAACTATCAGTGGCAGTAGCCATATGTCCGAGACTATTCGTTCCGAGCTGTATAAGACGCAAAGACCATATAAATCTTACCATTTCCAAGGAAATGTATCTGCATAGAACTTCCGTAAGAGTGGTTCGTAACTAGTGTTCGTCAGTTGTGGATTAAAAGGACGGAAGAGAGAGAAGTCGTAGAAGGGCTACCGCGGAAATAGAAATCGGCAGAAGACATTGCTAAAAATTCATTATATGTCTGGGACTCTTAAAATTGAGTGCGTCCACGTTGAGTTCTTTTCTCTGTAAGGCACCGGACAGAGTAAATAAAAAGTTGTAAATGCTAAGTGCCTTCTTCGATTTAAGAAAGGTGCTTGGTTGTCTTTATCACAAAATATTACTGTAGTAGAAGTTGGGCCATTATGTAATAAGAGCAGTAGATCACAATCATTTCATCTCAAACTTTAAGAACTGACAGCAAAACGTCATTTCCCACAGTAAAGAGGATGGCTGTGACAAGGAGTGTGACTGGGACATAGTTGAGGGAAGAGGGGGAGGGGGCGGGGGTTCCTCAGAGGTCAGTGCTAGAACTACTATATATATGGTGGGGCAAATAAAAGTGGCCCGAAGAACAGAGTTCCAGGCTATGAAGAAACGCAACAGAGGAGAGGAAATAAGGCGCTAACCTGACTATAGCAGTTGTCGAAAGTGACCACCATCTCTTGGTACTTCTGGACCCTGGTCAGCAAGTTGCTGATGGCAGATCGAAGCTGAAATTCTGGAATTGCTGCAGTCTCGTCCGAAATACTCTGCTGCAGGTTTTGAAGCCCGTGAGGGTTGTTGCGATACACCGTAGGCTTGAGGGCTCCCTACACAAAGTAATCGCATGCTGACAGATCAAATGACCTGGCAGGCCAGCTAGAGCCGCGACCAGACTGACCTCTACTAACAACTCTGTCAGGTGTGACGATTCTGTAAATGTGCTACAACGTTCGCCTGGAATAGAACCCGGGAACCCAGGCGCGGGAAGCGAGAACGCTACCGCACGACCACGAGCTGCGGACTTACCATTAGAACAATGTCTGGAATAAGTGGTAGTCCAACATGGAAAATTAGCTTACTTTGCTCATTTTCATTCATTTATAACATACGGCATTATGTCCTGGGATAACTTTTCTCGACACAAAGGGTATTTTTGGCTCAGAAGCGACCATTTCGAGCAATGCGTGGTCTACTTTGAGAAGCTCGTGTCAATCCCGATTCAGGAGTCCGGGAATTCTTGCATTGTCCTGAAATATATATTTTCTTGAATGTCGTTTATCGTTAGCGATATGAGCGTATTCCAAAAAATAATCATTTTTCATTACGTCGATAGTAGGGAGAAATCCAGTCTGTATTTGGATCGCGCGCCCTTGACTCGTCTGCAAAAAGGCGTGCGTTATTCTGTTGCATGCATTTTCAGTAATCTTTCACAAGGACTAGAAAATCGTAACAGTAATCCACGAGACTACAAGTGTAAAATGGAGAATATCCTCATTCTTTCTATTCTGTCGGGCAGTTCCTGGGAAAAAATTATGCAAATGCCTGTGTTATATTGTTACTTATGATAGTATACTGTATATTCTTCAGGATGTCGTCTCTATAACACTCCTGTAAATTTTATTTTGTCTATTAACTTTCCTGATGCTAACTTCATGAAATGACTTGTTCCATGATCATGGAGACTTGCTCCTCAATTTTTGTCCCACTGAACTCGACGTGTAAAATCAATAAAAAATTAAACGGAGCATATTGTATCCTGTAATTTAAATTTGCGTAATAAGTGCAAGCTAATATTAGTGAAATTTGAGCGCATATAGAGGGGCACCTGTCATCCTCCTTGCTGCGCACTATCCGCGATCGGAAAGAGGAGGAAGAAAATGGTTCTGATTCTGCCAGACGCCGTACAGTAGCGTACAGAGTGCAAATCTTGGTGTAGTATAAGCTTTATCATCAAAACCCTTGAAGCACTGTACTTATCAGATCTACACTTTGGACACTGCTGTCTGTACGGTCCTTATAACTAGTGAGAAACACAGTTTTTTGGTTAAGGGAGCAGTCCCGTAGCCTGTTGAAAGTGTTGGTGGAGGCTACTTTGCTTCTATTCTGGGGCTGTCGGGCAAACGTTGAAAAAACGGAAAACTGCTTCGACGGATGTATACCGTATCTGTTACTTTCTTAGAGAAATCGGTGGGTCTGTCTGCTCCTCTCTGGTTGACAGGATTATTTGCCACTACGGCAAACGATAAAAATAGTAAGTAGCGGGTTTAGTGTTGTCACAGACGATAGAGCCGATTTTAACACTATGATGCGGGTATTAGAAGATAGTAGATAATCAGTTGCGAAATGTTCGGTTTTGGAGACCTCGTCAATTCAGGGTTTTGTTGTTTGATTGTTCAACAGCCACCCTCCTGCTTCGCTGTAGTTTATATTTCAAGTGGACGCACATTTCAAGTCGAATACTTTCTTTCTTACGTTGCCACGAATAGCATTTCCTAATTTTATTATACCCTCAAGTTCTAAGATTGTTTTTTCTATTGCTTCTCTGTCTACCGAAGCAAAATCTTTCTTCAAATCGATTAATGTTACGTGGATTTTCAGTTTAACAGTGCGTGACAAATTACTGATTTATAAGCTTGAAAAGGGTCGATATTCCGTTTCTGAGCCTATCCTAATACTGTGGTAGTTGCATATGCATAGTTTCGTATTCACGAAAACTTTGGGTATTGTTTTGTTTCAGTATTTGTTTTTGACACTTTCCTTAGTTGCCGACATTTTTACATCCTCTTAAGGTTTTTTATTTTGTATGCCATGTTCCGTAGGACCAAACTGAGGGATAAGTCTCCGCCAGCCTGTGTGGCCGAGTGGTTCTAGGCGCTTCAGTCACCCACCGCGCGACCGCTACGTCGCAGGTGCGAATCCTGCTTCGGGCATGGATGTGTGTGATGTCCTTAGGTTAGATAGGTTTAAGTAGTTCTAAGTTCTAGGGGACTGATGACCTCAGATGTTAAGTCCCATAGTGCTCAGAGCCATTTGAACCATTTTCACAAGTCTCCATGGTCATTACATGAAATTTTAACAGAAGAGTATTAAAAGGTAAAATGAAACATATGAATTCTACACAGACGACGAACTTTAAATTTTAATAAACATAATCAGTAACGTAACACGGGAATTAGTTTAATTTTTTTAATTTATCAGGATTTCTTCGACAGAAGAGAAGGACTTAGCTATACGGAAACTCTTCAATTTACTGCTAAGATGTCTAAATTCTTGTGCCAGGATATTAAAAACAGTTGCTGCAGAATACTGCATGCGTTTCTGCAAAAGAGTTAAGGAGATGTGTTCCACACGCACATTGGATTTCTGCCTAGTATTAACTGTGAAAGCTGCTAACTCTTGGGTATAAGCTGATACTGTTAACAACATACGACATTAAAGAAAATGTGTATTGAGATGCCAATGCCAGAATTCCCAGACTACTGAATAAGTGTCGACAGGAGGTTCGTGAAGTTACACAATGTTGTTATTGGATTATTTCTATTTTCTGTGCTTTTGGTAACTCCCAATTTCTCTATTGAAGCCAGTAACTGTTTCGAGTGGTTATCCTGTTCAGAGATCTAAAAAATCCTGTTTATTTCATTTTTTCCGGTACGATTTTACAGCATTGTCCAGCATATCATATGGGCTCCTTTGAATAGCGACTGTTGTCATAAAGTGCACAACAGATAAATGTAACTACGGGAAGCTGAATAAGACTTCAGGACAATTCGGTACATGCCACATTCCCAGGCAAGTGTGCAGAGTCGAAGCGCCAAAGTAGGGGGAACTTTTTTCTTCCGGAGTAAGGGCTCCGCGCCGCGCCGCGCCGCGCCGCTAATTCTTTTAGGGATTTCCACCCGGCTGTCTGCGAGCAAACCAAACGCGGTAGGGCGACGTGACAGGTAGAGATCGGTAGGGTAGCGCTGGATAGGCGGCTCGTCACGTTAATTGGAACGCGTGTCGCCGCCTGCAGCTGGGTTGGGAGGGGGAAGGGGGGGGGGGGTGCGGCTAACTGGATTTGGCCCTTTTGTGCCGGCGTGCACGAGCTGCCGGTCCGGTCCGGGATTAGATTTGCGCTCTCCGGGGACGGCCTTTTCCTCGGCACCGCGGACGGCTGCAGGCCGGAATTATATCAGCCACATCACACGGAACTAATGCCGCCAATTCTCCTCGGGAACGCCAAAGCGGGCGAGCGAGGGAGCCAAGCACAGCACGTGATCAATGTTATTGTGTGTTTATTTTTATTCGTATAACCAAATCTGGCTGACTTTCTGTAGTGAGCCTCGAGATCTATGTTTGAAGTGGTATTAGCATAAGGGCCCCATTGTTAATGCAAAATCCCTAAATCACAACTACTGCCGATGCGCAGGAAAATTGCAAAGGTAATGAAACGTTTCAAAAAATCGATACACATAAATGACCAAGAGCAATGTAACAAATGATACAATACGTGAAATTCTCGTAATTTCCTATTCTTTCTCTCTCCCTCTTTTTTTTAATTTTTTTTCACCGATGTTTATAAGTCTTCTACGAGGTGTGTGGGAAAAGTAATGAGACTGGCATCACTGCAAGCGATCTGGCAACGCTGTGTTGTTCTGTTTGTGTAAACCGGTGTTTCCATTCCTATCAAATGCTCAGTCCGAATTTCAGCTCTATACAGCCATCATACCATTTTTGAGGGCGCCATCACTGAAATTGTGGTTTTCTTGTATAATACGAAAATGTCGTTACACACGTGTTTTAGAGATAGCGTCTTCGATCAGTAATCAAAACGTCCTCGATACCGGCTTCGAAACTCGCCACCGCTTAAATCTTGATTAATAATCAGCATTGGCGGCCGAAGACTTCCGGCATAAGAAGTCATCCTCATTCTGGCAACGACCTATGGAAAGGAACGGATAATTTCAAGCCATTTTCCGCAGTGCACAAAAGCGTCTTGTCGTGTTACATCACAACCTACTTTCATTACGTAGAATTTTGATGTACGGAGCAGTTTTGATCGTAAGCAGTCGAAGTGAAATAGATCGAATGGTTGCAATATGTAGGTGCTGTAGCGTTGGTGGTCGTCATCTAGCCTGTCGTAATTAATAAAAGAAGTCGATGTAGTGGCTGTCACTGTTTCCCTGTTAGCAGATAAAAATAATCTCACCTGTCGGACAATCTTCTGCCCGCTGACTGTGGAGACATCACACCTCTTATCCTGCTACAGGTGTTTCAATTGCCAGAATAAATAACGTAAGCCGCGCGTAGTGGCCGCGTGGTTTGAGGCGCCATCACGGACTGGGCGGCATCTCCCGCGGGAAGTTCGAGTCCTCCCTCGGGCATGGGTGTGTGTGTGTGTCGTTCTTAGCATAAGTTAGTTTAAGTAGCGTGTTAGTCTGGGGACCGATGACCTCAGCTGTTTGGTCCCTTAGGAATACACACACACACACACACACACACACACACATACATACAAATAACATAAAAAAACTGAATCACAGAGGCGGGCAAACTATAATCTAGGAATAGCCAGCAGATTTGAATAAATCAATATGTTGATCTTTTAAACAATTTAATAGCCAGTTAGTCTTGTTTCACAGTCAGAACGAAGTAAAGTGGATTATTTGGCACGGAGCCCTCTTGGTATAGGACAAGAAAAATACTTGGAACAACTACAAAAACAAATGATGACTTGTCCAGTCCCTAGACATGAGTTCTCAGAGGTGAATATCACGAAAGAATGTGGTAGTAATGAGGAGTTACGAAAGACAAGGGCAGCGCGGCAAAGCCTACCATGCTAGCACTGAAGAAATCGCTAGCACTGAAGAAATCGCTTTGCTAGCGGCACAGTCGCGTAGTAAATACGATGTAAGTAGCTACGAGCGGTCTATCTCGAAACACACTCGTACAAACTAAAACTGCCCGAGTCCGCACAAGGCTGCTTCCAAGGTGATGTGCAATGAGATAGCGGCAGCTTCCGCACTTCGTCCAGTAACGATGTGATACCGACTAGGAAGTGCAACGGAATGGGTAGCCGACTGTGGTCCACAATGGAATGGACTGAGCATCACTCGTGGTTTTATAAACTCGGTCGCAGAAGCGCAGTGTGCCTCATCCATGTGAAAATGATTCCTACAACCAACTTTAATAGGGTTGACGGTGAATACAGTTCCTCCTGCATCCGGCTTAGGTGGTGACCTACTCCGCCAACGTTTGAGGTGGCTGACCGTCCTGGCGCCAGGGCAACGGACGCGGGAGGAACTAGTGTTCACGCAACTGCGTCCCTGCAGCCGAAATTTGAACGTAACGGCCTCGAACTTCTACCGACTTTCGACATATTGTAGCTTTTGTAATTTAATTGATCATTGAACATGTAAATTAATACGCCCCCACTGCATTCTATGCTCCATACTTAAGAAAGACATCGGTGGTTTCCGAGGTCTGTAAAAAATTGATTTTAATGTATGAATGACCCAATGAATTTTTATGAGTTTATAATTAAATATTTAATAGACACATGATTACTATTATTTAGATCAAGGTTACTTATAAAATATAAATCTACGATTGCAAATCTGATTATTATTAAATTAAATTATTTTTTCTGTATGGGACTGGACTGGACAGCTGACGAGGATTATTCATTTGAGTTATACGTCTCAGAAAAATCTTTGGGTAACAAATCGATCTTTAAAAATAGTGGCGGGTTCAGTAGAATTATTTCAGAGCCTCTTCATCAGGTAGTTACAAGCTTTTTTGTGATAAAACCTGCTGCCGGAAAAGCAGCTTTCCTTCACTCGTTATAGCTTACGAAATATATCGGGTTAACTAGTGACACAGAGAGGATTACAATTTAAGATTATCGACATTGGACAGTGGTTCAGCGGAAACTTGTCGTCTGATCGGATGGCTCATGTTTTCTATTACATCAGATAGTCGAACGGTTGCTGGGAAAAAGCACACGCCATGGACGCAGCGCGATGGGGCAGTGCTGTGTTATGATGGACATCTACCTGGGCCTTCTTGGGACCTAAGGCAGCATCGAAAGCATCACGACAGCTGTGGAGTAAATGAAAATTATTGCAGACCAAATGCATCCCTTGATACTTAATGTCTTCTCCTACAGCGATAACATGTTCCAGTAACATAACTATCTTCGTCACAAGGCCAGAATCGTGCAACACGGTTTGAGGAACATTATGCTAGACTTGTGTTCATGCCTTGGCTATCAAATTCGCCTGATTTGAAGCGGGTGCGACACTTCTGGGACGCTATCGGGTGTCAGATCCTCTCCGACAAACCAACGTCCCGTAATTTACGGGAACTGCGAGACCTATGCGCACATACCTGATGCTGCATTCCTCCGGAAACTTAGCAAGGACTTGTGGTATCCATCCAACGCGCATGTTTTTGTGTTGAAAAGAGAACCAATACGTTATGGAGCCCGTAGTCATAACTTTAAGGCGTATCAGTGTACACCCTGTTTGCGCTAGCCGCGTGGTCTTGGGCGTCGTGCCACGGTCCGCGCAGCTCCTCCCCCCCCCCTTCCCCCCGCCGGTGGTTCGACTCCTCCCTCGGCAATGGGTGTGTGTGTGTGTGTGTGTGTGTGTTTTCCTTGGCGTAAGTTAGTTTAAGTTAGATTAAGTAGTGCGTCGCCGCGTGGTTCGAGGCGCCTTGTCACGGATTGCGCGGCTCCTCCCGCCGGAAGTTGGAGTCCTCCGTCTGGCATGGGTATGTGTGTGTTGTTCTTAACATAAGGTAGTTTAAGTAGTGTGTCAGTCTAGGGACCGATGACCTCAGCAGTTTGGTCCCTTAGGAACTTACCACACATTTGCAATTTGCACTGTTTCCGCTCGTCACAGAACCAATACGAAAATATTACTCTTAATCTACAATAGACACTTCGCTCCGGTTGGCAACGGGTAGGAATGAAAATCTTGGCCAATTGAGGCGGCTGAATCTCCAGCGGTCCCTCATTGGTAATCACAATAGCGATTTTGATCAGAGATTAATCTATTGTGCATATCACAATGTTACTTTTAAGAATCAGTAAAATTCTTAATATAGCCACGCAGCTGCACCGGTGGCGATATTTATCGGAGCAGGTATTTACCGTCGTCGGCTAGCAAACTGCGGTAAATGCGAGTTTCCTTTTGTGAGCTGAGACAGTCGTCTAATTTTCTAGAAGGCGGTGCCCGGCTCCAGTCGGGCGGCCATTATGCAGCGCCTATTGAAGCCGCCGCCGCTATCGGCCGGGCCGCCAGAGCGCCATCGATTCCCGCGTCGCGTTATCTGACGGCCGTCCATTCCTGCTGGCGCAGCAGTAGCGGCGGCGGCGGCGGCTCCTGTGGGACCAGCACCGCCACCTCCTCCTCCACCGCCATCTCCCCATCTCCCTCTCCATCACCCTTCCCATCCCCCTCCACCATACCGCGGCCAGCCTGTCGAACGCGCTTTCGTAACGCGGCCACTAATCCATTAGCGTTGGCGTCAGCGGAGGGGAGTAAATTCCGGCGCTAGGCGCCGCCATTACTGGCTGGTCGACCGCGGCCGGCTATCGACCTCGGCGCGTCCGACACGTTGCGGTGCGGACCAGCGCTGCGCTCTCTAAGCCCCTGTTGCAGCTACCGCCAGGCTGCGTCGCTGCATCTCGCCACCTAGCACGCTAGGCCACTCAATCTAATACTAAACGTCCGACTTCAGTGTGACTGCTCGGTGCAGAAGTAGTGGAGCTATTTAGCGGATACTCGCAACTGTTGCAGTTTATCACTGACTTGGGAGTACAATCCAATAGCACCACGATACCATACGGGTCTTTAACTGGGTGGTCCCCATTGCCTTCCGTATCCTATGCCCTTGGCCTTCTTAGGCTCATCAACCTTTATGAGTGGTTTTCCACTCCAAGAGCAAAAGTGGTCCTTCTACCTGCTCATCCATTGTTCGAGGAGGCTGTTGGCTATTATGACAAGGGATCTCTCTATCCGTAGAGGTATTCGGTCGCTGCGACGTTAGCCTGTTAAGACATGGGCTCTTCGCTATCACGTTCATCCACGCCTTTGTGGTGGAACTCGACTCGGAGATAAGCCGGTTCGAATCCTGGTGTTGATGAAATTTTCACGTCCAGCATTTGGCCTGCAGGGGGAGGATCTTCATGCCAATGTCTTGGATTAAATTCCAAACCTTTCCGCAGTGTCTCATGAGGTGAGGACATGTGACTCTTTTGATGGTGATCCGTCCATTGGATGAAGCTGGAAGGTTCCTTGGGGCTTTTCGAAAGGAGTAATCTATATGTTGCAAAGTGAATATCACACTACACTACACTCCACAAATCCCGTTACGTTTCCATACACTCACGAACACAGTTCACACTTCACGAAGGAAAGGTGCCTGCAGGCACGAATAATAGAGCAAACCTTTCCAATTAGACAGCTGACCCAGTCCGTCGTGATCTACCAGCCATTCATGCCATAGAATTTTACTTTTTTTCTCTACCATGTGAAGTGACTTACCTTCCACTGAGTAACGAAGTCTCTCCAGCACTTCCAGAGAATAGGCTGGAAGGAGACGTACGCTAAGTAGAAAGTGGCTGAAAGGGACTGAGGAGACGGAAGAAATGAGCGGAGGAAGAGATGTGTAAGGATGCTTACTGTTACAGAAGATGTTTAACATATACGGAGAACAACTAATACGTAAGGCAATAGAGGACACAGTAGATTGGTTGGTTGGTTGGTTGGTTGGAGGAAGGAGACCAGACAGCGAGGTCATCGGACACAGTAGGCATTCAGATTGGTAGAGAAAGGATAACAACTACAAAATACACGGATGATCAAGCAGTACTGGTGGAATAAGAAGAAGACCTACAGCAGTTCTAGAAAGAGAGTTCCAATAAGAGGCGCCCAGTATGGGATGAAAAATGGAGGAAAGACAAAATTGATAAGAATAAGCAAGGAGGAATTACTAGTTAACACATCATTGGACGGAAAAAGGCGAAACAAGTCCCTTCATATAGGTATGTTGTCTGTTCTTTCGAACATGCATACCTATATGATATATGCGCTTGACGTCATATCGATCTTTCAGTGCAGATACATAATAGTGTCGTACCTCTCATGGCTACACAGTAGGACTGCTAGCGAATAGTGGACAGCCAACACTACTCTGTAGTGTGCAGCGTATGGAGATTCTGGTCTGACGGGAGACGTGCTCGGATAGCCGAAACGGTTGGTGACTGCTCGCGTAAAGCAGGAAATCTGGGTTCAAACCCCAGTCCGGCCAAGACTTTCATCTGTCGCCATTGATTTATTTCAGTGCCACAGTGCAGCAAAAGTCAGAAGTTTCTTTAGTCAGGCAGTTAAAGTCCTTTCTGTACTGAGATGGAACGGAAGCTTACAAACAGCTAGAAGAATTCCAATCCAACTGAAGAAAAGATTTGCTGAACATTATTTCTGAAGTATAGTGATATACAGCAGGGAATCACTGACGGTGATTGCCTGTATCGTCTCGACATCCTACACCATTGTGGCACTCAGTCAACAGTTATCGTTTATATCCTATACAAACGACATAGCGGTTAGCGTCGGAAGCTCTCTGAAGCCTTTTGCAGATAGTGCTGATCATTAGTGCATGGAATGGCAATTGACCATGAACGTAAATAAATGAAACACATTTCCCGTAAATAGATGTACAGATTCGTGAAATACCTAAGGGTATCCATCGGAGCGACATAAATTGGAATTACCGCATGAAACAAATTGCGATGGAAGAATCTTAAAGAAATGTAATGCATCCGCGAAAGAAGTGGCTTATAAGATACTTGTTTGACCAATTCTTGGCTATTGTTCGTCAGTCTGGGATCCCTGCTGAGTAGGATTATGAGAAGAGAGAGAGAGAGAGAAGAGTCAGGGAAGAGCTTCGCATTTGGTATAGGGCTCGTTTAGTGGACGCGAGAGCATTACGGAGATGCTCAACAAACTATTGGCAAACGCTACAAGGGAGTCGTTGTGCTTCACGTAGTCATTAACTTAAGTTAGAATGAACTATTCATACTGCAATAAAAATCTACGATAGTGATTGAAGCAGAAGAAATGAATTAAAATTTGTGCAACTGGAACGCGGGTCTTCTTGCTTGCTTGGCATAAATGCTAACCATTGCATCACCACAGCACTGTGATTAACATTGCTGCACGAACTACCCAAGTTAAGTGTCCTCATCAACACAAACTTCAGTTCATATCTCCTGCTTATTTTCTCTGACATTATCAGTACTGCCAGGGCTCTACGGCATTGGAACAGCACCCCAGCGTTGGAGGTAATGGGAATGTCCTGTACCATAAGTGAACTTATGGATCTTGTAATTATATTTTTCTCTGATACATTTAAGTCTCTTCTTTACCTAAGATAAAGAAGAGAGTTAAATGTCTGAGGGAAAATACTCGTTTTTTAACCGGTTTCGGCTTATGTAAAAGCCAGCTTCAGAATTTTTGGTTCGCTATGGCTGGTGAGGGCGTACCCGTCTGGGTAGCCGAGAGCGCTAACGCGCTGCTTCCTGGACTCGGGTAGCGCGTCGGCCCCGGATCGAATCCGCCCGGCGGATTAACGTCCAGGGTCGGTGTGGCGCCCAGCCTGGATGTGGTTTTTAGGCGGTTTTGCACATCCCGCTAGGTGAATACCGGGCTGGTCCCCACGTTCCGCCTCAGTTACACGCATCGCGAACGTTTGAAACACGTTCGCACTATATCACGATTTACACTAGTTGCAGACTGCTGGGCTACACTGATCCCATCCCTGGGGGTACGGGGTGGCGGTGGGAAGGGCATCCGGCCACCCCTGAAACTAACCTTGCCAAATCCGTTCTGACCTCGCTGACCTGCCGATCGCTGCGGGACTATGGCGTACGCGAAAGAAAAGAAAGAATGGCTGGTGCTAGTGTCTCCTCAGTTGTGTCTTGGTACCCGGATCCGTGCGAAAAACAAAGGAGAAACTTATTTTCGGAACGCCTCTCGGATGTCAAATTGCGTCTTCCTATAAGAGAGTTGGAGCCCAGGTTTCGCTGCCTGTGTAGTTATGATTGTAAGTAAAATTCACCTCTTACGGTAGTCCACGTGTTTCTTTAGTTTTAACGACTGAAAAATAGACCTAGCGAAGGGAACGAATTAGTAATTCGGGAAACGAGTGATAAAATCCGTGCCGGCGAGCGGCAAATTTGTGTACACACTTTTAGATGCAGAGAGGGAAGCGGAGAGGGGCGGCGTGTGTGGCGCTGGCAGTGCCCGGCAGTGGGGGGTGGTCCGGCTGAGCGGCGCCACATCAAAGGCGCGACCACCTGCGGCCAGGCCGCCCCTCGCAGCGCCTGAGCCGCGGCCACCAGCAGGCCCAGCCTGCGCGGCGGGCCGGTCGATACAGCGGCGGCAGCGGCAGCGGCACAGGCACAGCCAGCGCTTTAATCAGCGCCACCGCGCTAGCGCGCTACCGCTGCGGGCGTGTCGCTGACAGCCCGCTCTGCCTTACCTTACCTTACCTTACCTTACCTTACCTCGCCTCACACGTCGTTTCGTGTCGCAACAGCTAGCTACGAGCTAGCGACCAATAGCATGGTTCCTTCCCTTCCTCTCATCGCAATGTGGGGTAAAAGACTAAATCGGTTCCGGTGGCGTACGTACGTGTTTCGTACAGCATTCCTGTCAGCGCTCACCTTGTGATGTCATCGGAACGCAGCTGGATGTGTCAGCTGCTGATCATACACAGCCTGTGAAAGAGCTGCGGATAGACGACGTGATTTGAAGCAACAGATGGAGGAACTCTCTCGTCAAAATAGATGCGAAATCTATTACGTATTCTGACAAAAACAGCTATTTTCTTAGTTCTCGCTTTAACCACAACCTCAGAAAGCGTGACATGCCGAATGAAGACAAAGACACTTCACGGAGGAATAAAGGAATTATCTGTATAGCACAGAACTCGGTAAGATATGATGTACATGTACAAACAAAGAAAGGATTACAATTTCAGAAAAATAGGATTTTTTTTCTTTTTTGTTTCAAGAGAAGGGGCCTCAGAAGATCAGCAAGTTAATACCACCTTGGGCCACCTATGGTCGATATGTAAGCAGTTATTAGGCTTGTCGTTGATTCATAGAGTTGTTCGATGTCCTCCTGAGGGATATCGTGCAAAATTCTGTCCAACTGGCGCGTGAATTGTCAAAATCTCGAGCTCGTTGGATATTCCTGCCAGTAATGCTCCAAATATGCTCAGTTGGGTAGAGATTCGGTGACACTGATGCTCAAGGTAGGGTTTGGCAAGGTCGAAGACAAGCAATACTCTCGCCACGTGCCGGCGGCCATTATCTTGCTTCAGTGTTATACCAGAAGACTCGACTCGACACGAAGGGCAATCAAACGGGGCGCAGAATATCGTTGACGTACCGCTGTGCTGTAAGGGTTCCGCGGACGATGATCAGAAGGGTCCTGCTATGAAGTGAAATGACACACTCCTGGGTGTCTGGCCGTATAGGGGGCAGTGCCATATTGGTATCCCGTCACTATCAGGTGCATCTCCAGACACGTCTCGTCGGTCATTGAGGCTCGGTTCGAAGCGGGACTCATCACTGAAGACAATTCTACTCCAGTCACTGAGATTTCAGGTAGAAGACGTATCTGGAGACACGCCGGACAGCGATGGGATTTCATCCTGACTGTGGCTCACTCCACTGCCCGGCAGCCAGGAGTGATGGTCTGGGATGCCATTTCTTTTCTGAGAAGGACCCCTTTCGTTGTCATCGACGATATTCTACGCCCCGTTTCTTTGCCCTTCATGGCAAGCCATCCTGGGCTTACGTTTCACCAAAATAATGCCCGCCCACACATGACGCGAGTTTCTAATGCTTGACTTCGTGCTTGCCAAACCCTGCCTTGGCCAGCAAAGTCATCAGATCTCTTCCCAATTGAGAATGTTTGGAGTTGGAGCATTATGGACAGGGCCCTCCACCCAGCTCGGCATTCTGAGTATCTAACGCGGATATTGGACAGAATTTGGCACGATATTCCAACAACTCCGTCAATCAATGCTCAACCGAATAAATGCTTGCATAAGGGCCAGAGGTGGACTAACCCGTTGTTGACGTGTCAATTAGTGAAATTCTCTTTCTTGAATAAATCGTCCACTTTTTCTGAAACTGTAATCCTTTGGTTGCCTGAACATGTGCATCGCATCTGCAGGTTTTCGTCCCATTCGGATAATTCCTTCGGAGGTGATGCATAATTTGTTTTTGTCCTAATGTGTATTTGTGACAACCATACTTACAAATTTGATTGCCAGTGGTATAAATGTATTGCCTCCCTCATCATCTCTCGTAGGTCACGTGGAACTGTCATGCCATCGTCTACACAAAACTTATGCGGTGTCATTATATGATTTGTAGATAAACACTATCTGATCGACGCTGCCCTCGATCTGGGAACAGGACGAGGAGGAGGAGGAGGAGTTGGTGGTGATGGTTCATGTTGTCCATTTGTGAGGTAGAGCATCCGTGAGCTCACTAAATTTGGCTACAAAGGTTTTCAGTTAGTGCTCACACAGTGCTGTGACACCGTCAGTACCATTCAAAGAACTTACTGGAGGCACGAAAGTTACCAGACGTACCAGTGGTAATCACAAACATCCAAACAACATGTTGATCAATGTTTCTCATTTCGGGTACCAAAGCAACAAATTTTATTGAACTAAAACTTCATTTATCACCCTGGCAAATACATAAAGTTGTTCTTGCTCGTGTTTACTACGACAGCAATTGAGTATTAAAATGACAGACGTACATTTACGTAATAATGAGGGAGGTAGTTATTTTGACATGGGAAAAGTGATGTATTTTAATCTCGGTACAGATACTATTTTACTCGATATTTTGCAGTTGATACTCATATCAGTACTTTATAAAAGGTATCGTTTGGAATGAATCTTCGTTTAGCAACAGCTGTGTCACCACCGTAGACAAAGACCTTAGAGCCATCGGAAGTAGTGAAATTTTCACTCTCCTAATTATATACACTCCTGGAAATTGAAATAAGAACACCGTGAATTCATTGTCCCAGGAAGGGGAAACTTTATTGACACATTCCTGGGGTCAGATACATCACATGATCACACTGACAGAACCACAGGCACATAGACACAGGCAACAGAGCATGCACAATGTCGGCACTAGTACAGTGTATATCCACCTTTCGCAGCAATGCAGGCTGCTATTCTCCCATGGAGACGATCGTAGAGATGCTGGATGTAGTCCTGTGGAACGGCTTGCCATGCCATTTCCACCTGGCGCCTCAGTTTGACCAGCGTTCGTGCTGGACGTGCAGACCGCGTGAGACGACGCTTCATCCAGTCCCAAACATGCTCAATGGGGGACAGATCTGGAGATCTTGCTGGCCAGGGTAGTTGACTTACACCTTCTAGAGCACGTTGGGTGGCACGGGATACATGCGGACGTGCATTGTCCTGTTGGAACAGCAAGTTCCCTTGCCGGTCTAGGAATGGTAGAACGATGGGTTCGATGACGGTTTGGATGTACCGTGCACTATTCAGTGTCCCCTCGACGATCACCAGTGGTGTACGGCCAGTGTAGGAGATCGCTCCCCACACCATGATGCCGGGTGTTGGCCCTGTGTGCCTCGGTCGTATGCAGTCCTGATTGTGGCGCTCACCTGCACGGCGCCAAACACGCATACGACCATCATTGGCACCAAGGCAGAAGCGACTCTCATCGCTGAAGACGACACGTCTCCATTCGTCCCTCCATTCACGCCTGTCGCGACACCACTGGAGGCGGGCTGCACGATGTTGGGGCGTGAGCGGAAGACGGCCTAACGGTGTGCGGGACCGTAGCCCAGCTTCATGGAGACGGTTGCGAATGGTCCTCGCCGATACCCCAGGAGCAACAGTGTCCCTAATTTGCTGGGAAGTGGCGGTGCAGTCCCCTACGGCACTGCGTAGGATCCTACGGTCTTGGCGTGCATCCGTGCGTCGCTGCGGTCCGGTCCCAGGTCGACGGGCACGTGCACCTTCCGCCGACCACTGGCGACAACATCGATGTACTGTGGAGACCTCACGCCCCACGTGTTGAGCAATTCGGCGATACGTCCACTCGGCCTCCCGCATGCCCACTATACGCCCTCGCTCAAAGTCCGTCAACTGCACATACGGTTCACGTCCACGCTGTCGCGGCATGCTACCAGTGTTAAAGACTGCGATGGAGCTCTGTATGCCACGGCAAACTGGCTGACACTGACGGCGGCGGTGCACAAATGCTGCGCAGCTAGCGCCATTCGACGGCCAACACCGCGGTTCCTGGTGTGTCCGCTGTGCCGTGCGTGTGATCATTGCTTGTACAGCCCTCTCGCAGTGTCCGGAGCAAGTATGGTGGGTCTGACACACCGGTGTCAATGTGTTCTTTTTTCCATTTCCAGGAGTGTATCTTGCGAACGAGTAGCTGACAGTTCCAGTGACGTCTGTGCGCTCCAGGCAGGCAGCCGCTGTCCAAGTCACGGACTATCATCGGAACAACCGGGTAAAATTGTATTTTCGAGTGACTGTACGGAGAATTGGAAGTGTAGGAAAGATTTCATTTACTTTTGGGTACTATTCATCTGCTTTTGGAATAGTCTGGTCAGTAAGTTTATATTTCAATTCCAAATTTTTGGATATTACAATCTATACCGAAAATAAAACTTTTTTGATTCAACGCTTGTATTATTTTATTTAAAAATTGTGAAAATTACTCTCTCTCTCTCTCTCTCTCTCTCTCTCTCTCTCTCTCTCTCTCTCTCTCTCTCTCTCTCTCTCGCTCTCTTTCTTATAGATAGATTTTTAAAACGGAAGTGGAAACATTGGAGCCGACGGAGTGTGAAGTATCGATACTTTTCAATTGACTCTCGTGTCTCTAAATGGATGTAACAAGTACTCTTTTTACTCTGCATTCAGCGAAGTCGTTTGAGGTTACCATCCTTCTGTGACACCCGTACATCTATGGCTTCCTTTGCGATGGTGCAAAGAGCATATAGACTGTACTAAGAAGCAGTGGGTTCGAATGCTGTTCTCGAATGATTGCAACTTTAGTAGTGATCCTGGACGTATAATGATATGGCGAAAGGTGGGAGAACGTAATGCACCTAGGAACATTGTCGAACATGATCGATATGGTGCTGCAGGTGTTATGTTGTGGGTAGACATAATGTTGCAGGGACCTACTGTGACTATAGTTCAATTCTTTTATCTTGGCGGCTCGCGCATGCCCGCCTAGACGCTGGAGATTACTGCGTTGCCAGTTGCACACGACGCACGCGCCAATAGAAGCAGCGCCATAGTATAGCATAGTTCGCAAGCTTACGTGTAGGGGGGAGCGCGCAGTTCATGAAGTAAAGCCACCACGGCCGCATTAACCCTTTCGCTGCTACAAAGACGTGCTCCCTGCATTCCGCGCTGTCCGCGATTTTGTCACTGCACTGCTCGCCTGTGCAGACACATTGTGTTCCGACTGCTTTGACACTCTTTATCATTCGATTCCACAAAAACTATTTGGCTCAAAAATTAGATTTTTACCTATCTTCTTGACTGATACCTTCCCCCCATAAATGACTTAATTTTGTTTCGATGTTCAACGCAGTTATTATGCAGCATTAAATATAGTAAACCTTTGCACGAAATTTTGAAGAGTTTGCAGAGGTAAAAGTCCATAGAGTATACTTTCCGTATGGTCGATTTTAGTTGCCACAATGTTGAGAATGAAATGTGGACAAGATACCTATATATTTCATTTAAGTACCAAATAAGTGTCGTATGTAATATTGAGAAATATTCCACCTTTCGCGACTGTAACAAAAGTTTTACTTACGCTGGGCACGTTTGGCTTTATTTTAAAGCACTTCAGTCAATCAAAAGGAAGTAGACAAAATACATTAATCAAAGCTGTGGACTTACAAAAACATTAGGACTTGAATATACCGTCTGTCAGTGAAGTGCTCAGAGCTATGTCAAATATAATTTTGTGTGTGGCACACACAAACAGCATTTATTTGCTAAAACACTGATGAGCCAACACAAACGTTGAATATTGTGCTACCGCAGCATAAAACTACGAAAGGTGACTTGGCAATGGAGGACACAAAATACAGTCCTCTTATGATGCTTCAAAAGAGAGAAACGCGTCTGGTCTAAATAAGTCGCTTATTACAGTTGCAGAAGAGGGATATATTTCAATACCATTGGTAAAACTGCGACTGTGGAACAAAAACAAGAAATAGAACATGAATACCATTGTGTATGTGCCATACCTTTCACCGATGGAAGTGCTTTAAAATAAATCCAAACGCGCCGTGTGTATATAAAACTTTTATTACAGTCGCGAAAGACGGAATATTTCTCACTATTACATACGACACCTATGTGGTACTTAAATTAAATGAGAAATTGTTATACAGTAAATATTATATGAAATTTAGGTATCTTGTCCACATTTCATTCTCAACATTGTGGCAACTAAAATCGACCATACGGGAAGTATGGTTTACTACATTTAATGCTGCACGTCAAAACAAAATTAAGTCATTTATGGGGGGAAGGTATCAGGCAAGAAGACGTGTAAAAATCAAATTTTTTGGCCAAATAATTTTTGTGAAATCGAATGATAAGTGTGTCAAAGCAGTGGGAACACCATGTGTCTACACAGGCGAGAAGTGCAGTGATGACAAAATCGCGCACAGCGCGGAATGTGGGGAGCACGTGTCTGCAGCAGCGAAAAAGTTAATGAAGAGGCAAAGCACTAGAAATTTCATTCAAACGAATAAAATTCGTGAAGTAAGGCACTCCAATATTGTTTTCAAATAAAGAAAATATTAGGCACCGCACAAAGTTTGAACTCATAACCTTTCACTTAGCAGCCCAACACCTTAACCGTTCCGCTACCTCAGCTCATTGAACAGTGTTACTCCATAACGACTCTAACACCTCACGCAGCTACTTATAAACACTGTTGGTATGACTATGAATTACTCACGCTTCGTCGAAGTACAATAGGAAATAAACAATTACCGCTGTTCTTTATTGCGAAAAAGCAGTTCGTGAGATTGAAACAAACACCTTTCCTTGCTATAGCCTGAATTAGGAGTCTTATTGCTTGTTTGATTTAATTAATTAATAGAATATGAAGCAATTGGTATAAAGAATGCTTTTTCCAAACTTTCTGTAAAAGAAAGTCTGCTATCAAGACATTGCTTTTGTTCTATTACTTTATTTATGACTGAACGTTTCCAAAACTGAAGACACTCGTCCGTGCTCTGCACTGCTGTCGAGATCTGGCAACGTCGTTCTCCGTTCATTGGCTGACTGTGTTTTGTGACGTCAGATGCGCAGAACGAACCTAAACTCGGCCGCCAAGATATATGACGAGCACTTTAGCACATTGCTAATAAATGCCCAGTAGCAGTCGATCTATTTTGGGGAAGGTTCCGAGGTCCCACCACTGGACTGAAATGTGCGGCTTAATAGGTTATTCACAGTCTCCGGCTTGTTCCGAGCGTATGCCGCCGATAATCTCTACATAGACAAATCTCTCGAATACCGTTCAAAGTCAGTTGGTCAGTACAATGGTTCAAATGGCTATGAGCACCATGCGACTTCTGAGGTCATCAGTCGCCTAGAACTTAGAACTAATTAAACCTAACTAACCTAAGGACATCACACACATCCATGCCCGAGGCAGGATTCGAACCTGCGACCGTAGCGGTCATTCGGCTCCAGACTGTAGCGCCTAGAACCGCACGGCCACTCCGGTCGGCGTTGGTCAGTAGACGCACTAAACTTCGCACTTCATGATCCCACGGACACAAATGAAATGTTACACAGAGCCAGCATTTGAGACCAACTTCGGGAAGATTCTACTACCCCAACGTGCATATCTTGCAAGGACCAAGAAGATTAGATGAGCAGAAGTCAGGAATACAGAAGCATGTAGACCAGGGACGGCCTAGAATTAGACACGAGAGCGGTGCATTGGCTCGAGACCGATAGCTTTCTTGCTTGGTTAAATACTTCCATCGCCGCCAAGGCACACTGTCTGAGCGTAAGGAGGGGGAAGACGGGGAAACTGTGAACGCGGCACATGTAAATAGCAACGCAGTCGCAGTGCATAAAACTTGACTGTATATTCCATACTTACAAACAGCACAAATTTTCTGTATTATTTAATTATTTTTGGTATTCTAAAGACATAATATAAATATTAGTTACTACAAACTGTCGGCATACTGATAGACGCAGACAATGTCACAGATTTTTGCACTCAGATTCCCTCGTAATCATGACTTATTCAGTTTCATAATCGAAAAAACCCGTGTACACACACACACACACACACACACACACACACACACACACACACACACACACGTGTGTGACAAAGTGAGGAGATTGTTTATCAAAGTTTTTATTTTTTTCGGACAACAATACTGTCCCTTTCGAAGTAGTTCCCTTCGGCAGCTATACACCGGCGGAGTTGTTGTTCCAAGTCTTGGTAGCAGCGCTGAAAGGTTTCAGCTGGTAGGACAGTTAACATGTCAGTCACTTTCTGCATATAGATATTGAAAATTCTCATCCTTCTCTTTTGTCATTCCCATTCAGTTTTGAAAGTTTTTGAATCTTTTCCAGAGTCCCACAATGACGTCCTTTTAAGACATTTTTCTGTTTCGAGAAAAGAAAAAGTCACAGGGACTTCACAGGGTCTCAGGTGAACAGGGGGCTGTGGAACAAAAGGAATGCCTTTTGAGGTCAACGTGACCGTGTGACATGGGGCCTTGTCATTATGCAGCATCCAGTTATCTGCAATGCCCGGTCTTACTCGATTCGATGTTTCCCTAAAACCTTGAACGACACATTTGTAAAACACGTGGTTCGCAGATTGTCCTGGAGGAACAAATTCTTTATGCACGATACCTGTACTGTCAAAAAAGCGTTATCAGCGTTGTTTTGATTATCTTTGTTAATTCGAGCTTTTTCTCGATCGTGGAGCTGTCTCTGTGTGGCACTCTTCACTTTGCCGGTTTGTCTCGGGATCGTTCTCACACTTCAGGATTCACCACTTTGATCGCACGACTAAACCATTCGTGGTAGTTGGGAGTCTTCTCATGTCGATCATCGCATATTGTTCTTCGAATGTGCTTCGGCACAGTTGAGGTTTTTCAGCACCATTTGGGCCCAAAGCTTTACATTCTGTGAAAGTAAGTGTATCAGGTCTCCCATCATTCTGATTGTTAAAAAAACGCCTGATATCACAATAGCATGTACACATTCGACGTTTTCGTCGGTTTTTGAAACTGAAGGTCTCCCTGAGCGAGGTTCCTCTTATGCGTGTTCTCGGCCTTCCGAATATGATTTGTCCCAGTGAAAAACTTGTGCTCTTGATACGGAATGATCCCCATAGGCCTGTTTCAACTTTTCACGGGTCACACTCGCTTATTCTCCAAGTTTAATACAAAGCTAGATGGCTTGACTTTGCTCTAAATTCAGCTGTTCATTTTCGTAACACACAACAGAAACACAACTTCACTGAAGGCGCTCTCAAAAATAACATGATGACTGTACGGAGCTGAAACTCGGACTGAGCATGTGGAAGGGATGAAAAAAATGGTTCAAATGGCTCTGAGCACTGTGGGACTTAACATCTGTGGTCTTTAGTCCCCTAGAACTTAGAACTACTTAAACCTAACCAACCTAAGGACATCACACACATCCATGCCCGAGGCAGGATTCGAACCTGCGACCGGAGCGGTCACGCGGTTCCAGACTGAAGCGCCTAGACCGCACGGCCACACCGGCCGGCGAAGGGATGAACACACCGCTCTACACAAGCAGAGCAACACACGTTGCCAGATCGCTCGCACTGTTGCCACTCTCAGTACTTTTATCTCACATCTCGGATGCTGATCGAAATATTTTATCACGTTTGCAACCTCGTTATGGAGACCTGAGAACACTTCCTGAGGTAAACAACGTAGAGTTTCTGGACAGTTTTAACATAAAAGAACTTGTCTTTTAAAGGGGAATTACATTGTAGATCAGTCGTTTCCATCTGCACATACATAGAAGCTCTTTCAAATGCAAACGGACTCGAAAACAAATATTACATTGGCAGTGTCCTCAAAATGCTTTCAGAACTATCCTTGTATTTCTTTGAAGGCCATAATGAATTCTTAACCCCGCGTTTTCTGTAACGCCAGTGGGTGTAGTGAAATGCAGGGCACATTTTTATGAGCTGAATGCAAATCTAGCCTTAGTTTTTTGTATCTCCCATAGTTTTCGAGCATTATGCATTTTATTATAGTATAAAAATCCTATGCTATAAGGTAAACGGGGAAATTAATGAAATGCTTTGTTACAACATACGCATGGTTTGTATTTACAGTAAGCTACTTAAAACACTATTAACACATAGCAGAGGTTTCACTTGTGGAATAGGTTTGTATTTTCCTTCTCTTTTTTCTTTGTAGCTTCTTGTGTAGATTTTTCTACGACGTGTCGCCTGCTGAACTTCTCGGTGAAGTGACCAACAGTAGTGCCCCATCATGTTCGTGTTCCAGCGGCCTTGGTAGCGTTTTTCCATCACTAATTTTGGATAAATCAATACGGCGGGGTCAGGGATTTTCTCTGCCTCGTGATGACTGGGTGTTGTGTGATGTCCTTAGGTTAGTTAGGTTTAAGTAGTTCTAAGTTCTAGGGGACTGATGACCATAGATGTTAAGTCCCATAGTGCTCAGAGCCATTTGAACCATTTTGATAAATCAATAAATGGCCTCCAGTCTTCCTTTTTGTGTTCGATACCAAAGTCATTCATCAGACTGGGAATGTCTGAGCAGTACACTAAATCTCTTTAAAAAATCGCTTAATTTAATAAATTTAATTGTAAAATGTGAAGCAATGGTGGGTAATATAGTTTTTTTAAGTATCATATTTGGATTTCCGATCCTAAAAACCATAAGAATAAGGTATTTTCAGCAAAAAAAGTTTTTACTTCGTTGGCCTGTGTACTCGTTATTCACTCGCTCGGTTTGCGAGAGTAACAGGCTAGGGACTGACTAATAGTAGTACGAGGTACCCTCCGCCACCCACCGCATGGTGGCTTGCAGAACATGTCTGCAGATACATTAAACACCACTTCCTGTATCGTCAGGCTCTGTGATCTGACATGTCTAACGACCACGCATGTGCCAACTGACAAGACTGCAAGTCTCGCTTAGATATATGGAACAATGAGTAATGAGAATTCTACAACGCCTACCATCATTGGCAAGACAGTGTCCCTTACAGCCAATGTACTAGGCATTGATCAAAAAGCCGTTTAGGTTTCGAGAATGAATTCTCAATCTGCAGCAGGGTGTTAATATGAAATTTCTTTGTAGGTTGCTGTCTACCGTGACACAAACCTGGGACCGCTCAGGATCGCTGAGTCAGTATAGGACCGGCTTGCGAAAGGCAAAGGCCGCAGTTTCGAGTCCCAGTACGGTACACAGTTCTAATCTGCTGGGAAATTTCAGTTAGGTTACCAGAATGACTGGCCCGTCATCTCTGGTCTGGGAAAGGCCCCTTACCCTGAATACGGAAAGCCAGCTCCGGCGCCCACGACAGCTAGGTGGACGATCCAGTGATGACATGTTACACATTTAAAAATTTTTAAAGTATTTTATCTTTCTTTCATCTGTGTAATGTTAGTCTACGTTTGCAAGTTCGGCATTAAGCCATTTTCAGTATCTACATAACATAATAAACCGTAATGAGAACAATTTACAGTGCGATTGACAGTAGTTACAACCAGTTTTGTTGCTTTTTGACATCCATATACCGTACTTACAAGATTTTGAGATACAGGGATAACAACGTATATGCACCATGAGACATCAAAGAACAATTACTCAGCGATACTAGTCAATATTCCATTTTATGTGCTGCGATTTTGAATGGATTTATATAGCACACAACTACAAGTGTGTACTTACAATACATTAGAGTCGAGAACATTTTTATTTCTGACGCGTTTATTCACTGGGTATGTATTGAGCTTATTCTTTGAAGCCGCTATAAATTTCAGTTCCTTTACAGCGTCCATTAATCTGCCTTCCTATACCTGTGTCGTACGTTTTAAGATTCCGCGATGCTGTTGGTGTTACGATTATAATTTCGTAGATGTGCGCTAAATTACGATTTACAGTTCTCGCTTATGTTTGTGTACTCTGTGAATGTGATGGAGAATCATCTACGTGTCTGATCCTCATAAAATTTTTTACATCCACCGCATTTGATTTTAGAAAGCCGTGATTATGTAAATGATTTTATTTTATGGGTTGTGTGTTTGATTATTGTTGATTGTGAGAAACCCGGCTCGTACATTTGTTTTACGAAAATTGTCGGCTGTTCTGTATGATATTGCACCATAATAAGGTAAGTCAATGTATTTTAGTTTTTGTTGGTCTGCTCTTCCTGTTGATGTTATTTATTTACCTATATTGTTGCTTTTGTTATGTAATTTCGTGGTATACATTTTGTCTACGTGATGTTCATTGTAGCCACTATTTGTTGCTATATGTTTTAGTATACACAACTTTTCCGTAATTTCGTTCTGTTCTAATGGATGTCAATGATTCTGTTGGCCATGCAGTGAAAAAAGGATTTCTTACGCATTTATGGGTGGCATGAACTGTTGTGGATTGTGCTGTCCGTGGAGATTGGTTTCCGAAATATTCCAAATTTGTGGGCGCCTTTGTCATTCTTTATCTTCAAATCTAAAAAACTGATGGACTATTGTTTCTCTACTTCTAAAAACGATTTTTGGATGTACACCATTAAGTTGTGCCAGCATACTTTCGAATTCGGCAGTTGTGCCATTGAAGGGAACGGGAGTACCGTTTACATATCTCTTGTAATATGAACTCATACTTTTCGTACCAGTAAATTTTTCAAAGAATTGGTTCTCTATGTAATTTATAAAAATATGTGCCAGTGTGTTGGCAATACAACTGCCCATTGCAACACCCTCTGGATTTGAGTATATCTCATCTTAAAATTTACAATAATTGAAAGGTAAGATCAACTGTAGCGTCTCAATAATTTCCTCAGTTTCAGCTATACAGATTTAAACTGCAACGGTTTAGTGCCTTGGTGGGGCGTTGCGGTTACTGCCCCTAAAAAAATGGCTCTGAGCACTATGGGACTTAACATCTATGGTCATCAGTCCCCTAGAACTTAGAACTACTTAAACCTAACTAACCTAAGGACATCACACAACACCCAGTCATCACGAGGCAGAGAAAATCCCTGACCCCGCCGGGAATCGAACCCGGGAACCCTGGCGCGGGAAGCGAGAACGCTACCGCACGACCACGAGCTGCGGACTACTGCCCCTCTGTTTGTGGTTATGTTCTCTTGTGTATACTACGCGAGATATTTGTTGCTTGTTTCTGTGACGTGCAGCTCCGTTACAGACAACTGACACTCGGCACTGTGTAGTAGCCTCGTGAGATGCCGTAACCGTGGCCCGTTCTGTAGCCCCCAGGAGCGGGCACCTGGCTGAGAGCCGAATCGGAGCACGTCGGTGACGTCATCGGCGCGACAGTAGCCGCCGTCTAGCGACCGGTCGTGTGCTGTCTAGACGTCTGCAGTGCCACCAACCACTCTGCTCGCATTGCGTTGGCAAGCCTGGACGACGGCGCGCCGGGTCGATGGCGGGCGCTGTGCCGGCGGACCGTGAAAACTGAATTAGGTCAGCGCTGCCCTCCCTGGGGGGCACCTGGCGGTTTTAACTGAATTATTCACGGCTCGCAGGGGACTGTTAGGGCCCACCTGGCATCCCCCAACACGCCGTTTCATTATACACACTGCGGCCGCGGCCTCAGACTGGGCCCGCTACGCAGCGCCCACTCCAGCGCGTCCCGGCGTCCCTGGGCCCGCCGCAACTCTGCTATCGACTTCCGTCATCCAGCGCCGAGAGAGGCGCACCATCGATCCAGCGCGTTTCCCTGTACCCGGCTGACGGAACGTGGCGGTTCAAACAAAGTGGTCGAAAGAGACGCAACGTTTCGTTTCTACCCCCTCCTCTCCCTGTCGAGGTGGGCAGGGCTGAATCTATCACATTTCGGTTTTTTTCCATTCAAATGAAACTGCTTGTGATTGGGTGGGTGGGTACGTGCGTGCGCGCGCACACGCACACATGAGCAAGAGCTGTTGCCAGTCTTCGTCATATGCGCCATCAGGCGCGTCTCGGACCGGAAGGAGGGCGGCATTAGAGGGAATTATGCGATGGATAATCTCCATAGAGAATTTCTCCAGTGTAACTCAGATCATAGTGTTCAGTGTGGATACTGTTTCTCACGAGACACATTCAATATGAAAATGTATTCACTGAAGTAGTTCGCACGAATTGCAGCGGAAAACGCGACAGCAGACACGTTGGAAATTTATTCATTGGGGTGCGTATCTGCCAACACGAAATTCAGTGGGGGTTGGACAAAAATATGGAGACACCTTGGGAAACGCATGCTGTGACATAAATGCTGATGCCAAGCCCCTCCAGTGGTGCTGTTGTATTTGACCACGCACGTCTCCATCTACATCTACATGATTACTCTGCAATTCACATTTAAGTACTTGGTAGAGGTTTCATCGAACCACAATCATACTATCTCTCTACCATTCCACTCCCGAACTGCGCGCGGGAAAAACGAACACCTAAACCTTTCTGTTCGAGCTCTGATTTATTTTATTTTGATGATCATTCCTACCTATGTAGGTTGGGCTCAACAAAATATTTGCGCATTCGGAAGAGAAAGTTGGTGACTGAAATTTCGTAAATAGATCTCGCCGCGACGAAAAACGTCTTTGCTTTAATGACTTCCATCCCAACTCGCGTATCATATCTGCCACACTCTCTCCCCTATTACGTGATAGTACAAAACGAGCTGCCCTTTTTTTTCACCCTTTCGATGTCCTCCGTCAATCCCACCTGGTAAGGATCCCACACCACGCAGCAATATTCTAACAGAGGACGAACGAGTGTAGTGTAAGCTGTCTCTTTAGTGGACTTGTTGCATCTTCTAAGTGTCCTGCCAATGAAACGCAACGTTTGGCTCGCCTTCCCCACAACATTATCTACGTGGTCTTTCCAACTGAAGTTGTTCGTAATTTTAACACCCAGGTACTTAGTTGAATTGACAGCCTTGATAATTGTACTGTTTATCGAGTAATCGAATTCCAACGGATTTCTTTTGGAACTCATGTGGATCACCTCACACTTTTCGTTATTTAGCGTCAACTGCCACCTGCCACACCATACAGAAATCTTTTCTAAATCGCTTTGCAACTGATACTGGTCTTCGGATGACCTTACTGGACGGTAAATTACAGCATCATCTACGAACAACCTAAGAGAACTGCTCAGATTGTCACCCAGGTCATTTATATAGACCAGGAACAGCAGAGGTCCCAGGACGCTTCCGTTGGGAACACCTGATATCACTTCAGTTTTACTCGATGATTTTCCGTCTATTACTACGAACTGCGACCTTCCTGACAGGAAATCACGAATCCAGTCGCACAACTCAGACGATACCCCATAGGCCCGCAGCTTGATTAGAAGTCGCTTGTGAGGAACGGTGTCAAAAGCTTTCCGGAAATCTAGAAATACGGAATCAACTTGAGATCCCCAGTCGATAGCGGCCATTACTTCGTGCGAATAAAGAGCTCTAGCTGCGTTGCACAAGAACGATGTTTTCTGGAACCATGCTGATTACGTATCAATAGATCGTTCCCTTCGAGGTGATTCATAATGTTTGAATACAGTATATGCTCCAAAACCCCACTGCAAACCGACGTCAATGATATAGGTATAGGTCAATGGTATAGGTCTCCTGTGCATTGTCCTCAGTACGTTGCACGTGTCAGCCGTGGTCCCGTTTACACGCTCACATAGACATAGTCTGCAGACTTCTGTTCATAACCAGTACTGATCAAGGTGAATTTCCACTTCAATTTTGCATCGGCTAAATTGTTATATTGTCCAACATGTCAGTCTGTTGTTACTGTGCTTCTTAAATAAATTGCTTCACAGATGTATGAGGTCTTCGAGAAAACGAGTGAGACCGACTGTTTTATCTAACAAAGCTATAATTTTTTTTCGAACAACAATATTGTCCCCTCGGCATACACTGGCATGTCGTTGTTTCCAGTTTCGGTAGGAGCGCTGAAAGGCTTCAAATGGCAAGGCCTTTAACGTATTCGGCCATATTCTTTTGAATGTTCTCCCGAAATGGCGTCCTTTTAAAACATTTTTCAATTTCAGGGAAAGAAAAAGTCACAAGGACTCAGATTAATTGGGGGGGGGGGGGGGGGGGGCTGTGGAGCGACAGGAATGCCTATTGAGGTGAAAAATTTCGTGATGGAAGTGACCGTGTAACATGATGCAGCAGGACTCTCTACCATGTGCAAAACTTCAGTCAAAATTTGATGTATGTGTGAGCGTTTATGTTTAATAAGTCACACGTGATCCTTATTGTTAAATGTCGGTCTTATCTCACAAGAGCACGCACACGTTCGACGTTTTCGGAGGTTTTTGAAGTTTGCCTCTCTGAGCAACGTTCATCTTGAGCGTGTTTCTGCCCTCCAGAAATGATGTGTACCAGTGAAAATCTTGAGCTCTTGATGTGGAATGTTCCCCGTAGGCCTGTTTCAACTTTTTGTGGGTCGCAATCGCGGATTCCCCAAGTTAAACACAAAACTTGATGCGATAACGTTGCTTTAAATTCCGCTGTTCCATTTTCGTAACGCACAACCATAACACAACTTCACTGACGGCAATCTCAGAAATCGTACGATGGCTGTATGGAGCTGAAACTCAGACTGAGAATCTGGAAGGGATGAACAGACCGGTTTATTCGAGTACAACAACACTGCGTTGCCAGATCGCTCACGGAGTTGCCAGTCGCTTTACTTTTCTCACACACCTCGTAAGTATCAGTTCGGACAAATGCTAACCAGATTGTATATTCCGAGGTAGTGCACTTTCTTGGAAGTTGTGTTACAGCGATGTGTTAAGTACTAATCTAATTATTATTATTATTATTATTATTATTCTCGTTGTCCACGTCGTTATTGTCGTTGTTGTTGAAAAATATGTGCTTTATTCTTATGTTATGAAAGCGGTAGGTGTTTGTGATACTTAAAATTTTACAGGAGGGGCGAATTGAAGCTTGTAACAAACTGCCGCGCCCCCTTCCCGAGCCTGAATCCGCGCCAGTGTGAAAGACACTAAATCAGTTTGGTACAGCTGATTATATTTGCGGTCTGAGGAACACGCGGTGTCCTTTGACTTTCGTCTGTTCTTGGTGGTTCGTTAGCCTGCCCGGCAGGTTCTGATTCGGTAGCGTCTATACAAGGAGACAGTCACATGGCTAGGCGGTGTTTCGCACACTATCGTCGCTCAAAAATCATCGTCACAGTGTGCCAAAATTGAACTATTCCAACACTGAATTAACACTACTATTTTAATCTCAGGCATTGGTGAAGATGTTTTCACGTTTCGAACGAGCAAAGAAGCAGAAATAGTCTATCGCAAGAGCTGCCAGTGTGATGCGATTTCTGAATGGTGACTTGTGCTGCAGGCTGTGCATAGCCCTATTATTTCTAGATTAAAGTTGTTGGCATAATTACTTGAATGTATTGGTGTTCATTGTTGCAGAATTGTGTTGTATGTACAGTTTTGAGTCAGCTTGCAGAGGGTTTCAAGTGGTCCAGCCTTGTTGGATTCTCTGAGTTACTTGAAAAAAAATGTATTTTTGATAAGAAGAATGTAAATTAACTTCGGTCCTCTCGTACAGCGTTTTCTGGATTCATTCCGTTAATCTATTTTAATATGAACTTTTTAATGGAGCTAAACGTACTTAAAGATCATATTTTAGAAATGTTCTGCAATTCCTACTAATTTTTTTCCCTGGGACATAAATCCCCGATCTGCCTGATTTATTTTTACCATTAGTTACTGATGTACTCGTTAAATGTAGAAACAGCAACTGATTCTTATTTTATCAATTACAGGGATGCAAATTTGTAATGGCACTTTCGGCGGCATCTTTTCGTATATTTTACTCCTTTGTTATATATCAATAACGGATCTCCTTATTGCACACCTCATTTCCTTTGCGCAATTTTTCTGTTTATTATTCTTAAAAATTCTAGTACTATTTAAAGGCGCTCAATGTTGTCTGCATTCATCATTCATAGAGCTCATACCTGCCATCTATGTTGATTTGTCACTCAGGTATTGTAGAAGTATTCTGAGACATGTATTTTCGTTTGTTTCAGGTGAGTATTCTCTCATCTCTGAAAGGCGAAGGTTTCCGCTCAGTAACCGTAAGTAATTGGTTATGCAGTTCATGGACTTCGGCTTCGGATTTAACTTCCAACTCTACGCTCCGCTTAAGAACGTATGAAGAAGTACTGTGAGTTCTTTGTTTCCTGTATTTCTGTTCTTCTGCAGATTTCTTTAGCTTGTTTGAGTGCTACTTCGATTTTAGATCTGCCTTAGTCGAGTTTATGATTCCACGTTAGACCGCCTCCTTCTCATTGTCGCTTTGTACGTCACCCTTCCCCCATATTTTCCTCATCCACATTTCAGTCGTTACCAGGTTAGCGGGAAATGAGTCAAGCATCTTATCGGGTGGAAACATTTGGGAGATAAGATTAATTCTAGGTTCCTGCACTGTTGTTTTACAGCCAAGAGGAGCCTCTCGAAAGCGATGGAATGATGTTATAAAATATGTAAACAAGTGACAATTCATTTGAAGACGAAGACAGAAGGTCGTATTGGAAAAATATACAACGTATATTTGAGTTGGACAACAAATGACAGTACAAAAGAATAATTAAGTATGAAATTTACAGCAAAACAGGTCAGAATCATGCGAACTCGACAGATCTGACAGCGTTGCCATGATATTGAGACTTCGGTCCCAGGACATGTTAAGATCGTACTTCAAATGGTTCAAATGGCTCTGAGCACTATGGGACTTAACTTCTGAAGTCATCAGTCCCCTAGAACTTAGAACTAATTAAACCTAACTAACCTAAGGACATCACACACATCCATGCACGAGGCAGGATTCGAACCTGCGACCGTAGCGGTCGCCCGGTTCCAGACTGTAGCGCCTAGAACCGCTCGGCCACTCCGGCCGGCGATCGTACTTCAGTATGGATGTATCTGGCATACAAATTTAGAAGGAAGAAATACTCTTCGTGTATTTTACTCGAATAGGTTCAACCATTATGTTATGTTCTTTCCTTGAGAACCTACCCGGCTTGTGGCAGGTGTAGTAACCACAGAGGTACGTTCACATTGTAACTAGGACGTGATCTGCAGTGGGCGCCCCGTGACTCTACGCCAGTCATCCGCGTAAACCGCTGTAACGGATCTCAGCAGGTCAGCACTGAGCTGGCATCTTACCGCAGATAATCTCGTGGCTCCATGTTCGTCGCATAGTCTTGGAGCGCTACGTGGTAGTAGCAGTGGTTCAGTGCTGTTTTAAAGTACATGATGTATGCTTTTCTTAAAGTATAGAAGCACTGAAAACCGAAATCGTTCCTAATGCGCTTTTACAATGCGAATTAGATGGTTACCGTAGATATTTCGCACTATCTTGCGCAAGCGGGACGCGTCGCAATACAGACACAGGTCCAAACCATCTAACCACATCTTGTGTTACTAATGTCCAGCAGCATCAAAAATCGTGCCACTTGTATTTTGTCAGTATGTTGTTTAATTTTTTGTCAGATGCGGCAGTAGTATGTGGTGCAGTGGTTCAGTTTTTGGCGTGTATGGGCTCATTATAACTGTATTTTATGTTGCTTGACCAGACATCCATTGCCTCCATCTACGGGTCTAGGATTTCTTGTTGTTGCATGCCCAAGGCAATATACGAATATTTCCCGTAGTCATGTATACGACTGTTTTCTTCATTGAAGGGAACGTTCGTTTACAATTTGTTAATTTTATATGCTTCGTTTTACTATGTCAGACACCCGTCTTTTGTCCTTTGTTTTGCTTGCTGTTTCGTATCTCGTCTAGTGTGATTGCTATATTTTTTTTACTTTTTATTTGGCGTCAAGATCATAGATAATGCCATTTCTGCAGACTTCAGGTGGTAAGATCATTACATAAATCTGCGACTTTCGCTGTCGTAACTCTGTAAACAGTAATTACTGCGTTAGTCGCAACGGCTCTGGAGTCTGTCTGCCTATGTATGAGTCTTCAGAGACCATGTCTGTGCCTGCTCTGTTTCTGTGAGGTCGTTACACGGGCTCTCGGAGACCTTCCTGTCATTGCCTCCATTCATTGCCTTGTAAGCCACGTTCTGATTGCTCTCCTCTTTCTCAACAACTTCTCTCTCCCCCCCTCTTCACCCCCTTCTCTCTCTCTCTCTCTCTCTCTCTCTCTCTCTCTCTCTCTCTCTCTCTCTCTGTCTCCCTCCCCCCTCCCTCCCTCTACCCGATGAAATGTCCGTCTCAAATATTAACCACTGTAATACTCAGGAGAAATGGGAAAATCTCATCATTTCATCTGGAAGTTCCTTCAGGTAAGCTTTTGAGATTAATTCTGAAATGCTTTTATTAAAAGCATTCTGCAGGTGTTCGGCACTCTTTTCTAGACCTTAATACATAAATTAACCTTCTTTTCTGAGATACGTAGAGCACCATCATGTTTGGTGTCAGAGCATAAAAAATCTCCGTCGTGCTACCTCTGTTTAAGGGTGTTCTTGTTTGACTACCTAACTAAGAATTTCATTCTGTCTGTCACAAAACCCCAAAACCGTGAAAAGAGAAACTCTCGTCCATCGACACCTGAACGTTAGAGTACAATTCATGCTCTTTTGTAGAGATACCTGTAGTTCCGGTTTTCTAATGATCTGTGAAAGTCTGACAACGAGCGCTTGTTGTTGGTTGCTCATCTTGTTGTATAGTCTCAAATATAGAAATTGTGTTTATGGTTCAAATGGCTCTGAGCACTAAGGGACTTAACATCTGAGGTCATCAGCCCCTAGAACTTAGAACTACTTAAACCTAACACCGGCCGGCCTTGTGTTTATGTTTTCATTGTCTTTTCGTTAGATATGCTGCGTCACTGGCACTGTTACCCTGTCTGAGAAAATGTGACTGAATATATGATCTGTGACAGGAACGCCCTTCTAGAAGTTTTTGTCAGTCTAAAGCAGACGTGCGTAGACCGCAGCGTACGTGTAGCATGCGGCCCGCCATTCACCATTAGGTGGTGTAATATTTTTTTTAAAATTTTACTCATCTTTCATTCCCTCCCTCCAAAATGCATTAGAACCAATGCAGCTGCAACGCACCGACATGTAAACATGTTGAGACATTGCGCATTACATTCCTTGAAGCAAATCTTGAATTTCTCTCTCTGTGTAGACAGAAACAACAGTGCTTTAAAATGCGCTAGTTTCTATGGGAGAACTTACATATGTGAAATTTTTCCATAATGAACATTAATAAACGAAAAAAACAGGAACCAGCTGACGAATGATAAATCAGAGTAAATTTTGCAGTTATCTACGACAAATATAACCACACATCAAAGCATTAAAAGAGTCCAGGGGAAAAACCTGATAAGTCCAAAATTCCAGATTTTCTGTTTTTTTTTCATAATGTAATATTTCAGCCTGTGTAATTTAAGGTGATTTTGCACAACTGGTCAAAAATCTGACAAATCGGGGGATATTTCAATATCCTGTAAACATGTGTTGACGAGAAATCCTACAGGTCCATGCAAAGTGAGGGAATATCCTGACAAGTCCAGGGAATGAAATAACGAAATGTTATGATGTAATGATTCCTAGCCTGCGTAGGTCTGTTTCCGCTAATATTATCATTGACGTCACAGTCAGTGTTGTGTATAATTTGACTATTGTAATTAGCATTTTGGAGATTGTGAAGGAAGTTCGACCACGCGTTGTGCTGTGTCAATGTAATCTGAATAAAGACGATAGAGACTCGTCTATTCATGACGAAAAATATAGAATGTCATCGGTGAAGCTGACAGAAAAGGAAGAAGTTTGGTCGCATTAGTGATACCCCAAAACTTTTAAGACGTAGTCACATGAAACAGAAGAACCATGTAAGTGCAAAAACAATTTTAATATCGTCAGCGATGAAAATAAAAGGAATCTTATTAATAATATGAACCAATTTGGAAATAATGACGAAATTAACCTGGGTTTAAGTCGTTTAATCACAGTGATCCCTGTACACGCACGCTTCTGAGAAGAGAAGAGCAGGAGACAGTTTCGAGATGCATCTTATAAATTCTGCGTTAGCATTACCCTTAATGGAACTGTCGAAGAAATACATGTGTTCAAGCAAGCATTTATGTCATTACATAGAATAAAGAAGGGTAAGGTAGATCATGTACTCAATGAACTTAAATCTGGAGATCAATCTCTGCGAGAAGGCCGCGAAAAACATAAAACCCGTCGACAGGCTTTAACGGATGAAACACGTGAAACAATAAGAGGGCACCGTAAATCATTTAAAAGTTGCAACAGCCACCACAGTTTGACGAAGACAGAAAAAAATATACCTACCATAGTCTTATAATATAAAAAAGGTTCAGTATGCTTAAGGAAATGCTTAAGGATCAGATTGTGTTGTATGTAACATACCGCACTACATGCAGTTCCGATTTCAGTATAAGTTTTGGATAAACACGATCTGGTACTTCTCGTTCCTGCGATCGGTATCTAGCCAAGAAGAAAAACTTGGAGGAGGAACTGACTGTAACATCGTCTACTGAAAACATTAAGGGTTCATTCTAAACTTCGATTCAATGAAGCAGCTCATGAATTGCATCTAAGAAAGCAGGAAGTGTTCCTTGACAGGCAGGAAACAGCAAAGAAGCAGTGTCAAAAAGATTCATCAAAGGCTGCAATAAAGATTAACTGCAGCAAAAATTTCCCTTGACCAAATATAAAGACAATTGAAGTTCATTACAAACGTATCTTGTCTGTATTTATTTTCAGTATTCATGTTTTGGCAACAGGGGTTAATTATTTTTATACGATCCAGAGACCACAGTCTGAAAAGGGGTAGTAGACGAAGTTTCATCGTTCCTTCTTTATTTTATACACAGTTTCTAGATCTCTTGTGAATCCTGTGGAGGGCAAGACAAGAATGCCAATGTGTTCAGATTCTTTCACCATCAAGTCCAATTAGAAAAACAATTAGACTTTGTAAAGATGACTTTCCGCATAAGGGGTCATTCGTTCCTCAAATGTGACAAAAATATTCGTGTTATTGAAAACGTTCAGGAATGTCAAATGCCAAAGGACGAGCGTCAGGTTTTCCAAAATTTATGCACACGTGCTTCGCCATTTGCTATCATTGATGTTGAGGAGCAGCCAGAAATAATCAAAGTCTGGACAGTGTATCTGGATAACACTATGTACAAGAAGAAACTTCCTTTCCAATCAATCTCAATAAGAGAATTGGAAGTCACGCGACATGATACAGCACTGGTTAAGTTTAGAAGCAGCTACAATGGAGCGTATGAGCAAGCTTCGTTATTTCTTCCAGGAAAGAAATGGACAGTTACCAAACTGAAAGATGGCGAATTCTACCTCCTATGTACTCGACAAAAAGGTACGGTAATTCCGTTACAACAATGTGTTGTGTGTTGTTTTTTTTTATTTTTTAAAGTTTTTTTAGTATTAGGCATATAAATGTTTGAGTTTAGGTGTTTGATTAATTTTGCAGATGATCTTAAAACACCTACTAAGAACTACAGAGATTTGCAGGACTTAAAAAATGTTCTATAGTGAAGTGCAGGCCGGCCGGAGTGGCCGAGCGGTTCTAGGCGCTACAGTCTGGAACCGCGCGAACGCTACGGTCGCAGGTTCGAATCCTGCCTCGGGCATGGATGTGTGTGACGTCCTTAGGTTAGTTAGGTTTAAGTAGTTCTAAGTTCTAGGGGACTGATGACCTCAGAAGTTAAGCCCCGTAGTGCTCAGATATAGTGAAGTGCAAGTATATTTCTATTGTCTTTGGCATTAGTTCCACCCACTGAAAAATGGCAGAACATTTCATAGTGTGTTATTATGAGAGTAAATTAGATAATTTGTTATAATTAGAATTTAAATAAGTGTAAAGTCTTTGAAATCTTGTAGCTGCATGCAATATGTTATGGACTTGTCACATTTTTCCTCTGTGTGAGCTATATTGGTGTTAAAAATGCATCATATAGTTTTAAAACTTAATCAGATGTGTGTAATTTAAGCTGTACTGTTTCTCTTAACCCAAACATGCAGACACGTTAGGACAGCTGACGCTATTGTGGTGCACTTTGTGCCATGTGCTGTAACACATTGGAGACATTTATGGTGTGCAGTTTTATGAAAGACCTCATCCCCCAAAAACTAGTCAACAACAGTGAAGAGCTGGTCCCAAGTACTTTTAAGGCTGTGACAACTGTTCACAACATACCAGAATTTTCGAAATGGAGCGAAAATCACTTCTCCGACAGTATCAACTCTGTAGCGACTTGGGTGCAGGAATTTTGGGAAATTACTGTAAAATGTGATCTTAGTTAAATTAATACTCTTTAGAAAAAATTAATTCTCTAAAAATTGTAACATGTGAATTTCAGATTTCATTACTAATAAAATTGCACCCTACTGTGCCACATGTCGACTATCATACAAGAAACATCAGCAACTTGACCTCATATTTTGAGCAGAAAGAAAGCACGCTTACGAATATCAGCCCCACCAATCGATCATGAGTGAAAATTTATGCCTTAATTCTGCTAGCACACAGTTATGGGCTTCCGAATGTACAGCTTTTAAACATCTCTGCACAATTGTTGTTTGTCACTCGCTCCACCACACTCCAGCTGCCTAATAACAGAGTGCAAAGTATTGTACAGCGGAGCGGCAAACAGCGTCTCACTACTCGTGGGATGTTGAAGGCGGGAGAAGAGTAGGGGGCGGGTGGACACATGAGCCGAATGTGTTTTGAAATCTTGTTCGATACCACACATTATTCTACACGAAAAACAGTAAGTAATATGAGTTTGTAATAAGTCAATCTCAGACATGTATACATTTAATATTTTTTTAATTATGTTATTGATATTTTGCACTTAAATATGTGGCTTAAGGTGAAAATGGATGAATGTAAACAACTGAAGAATTATAATGACGTGAGATTCATTTTTTTCAATTTATAATCACGGCAGTCACACTGAAGAATTGCTCATCTCCTGAAAATCTACTGTACTGTAACGGTGCCAGCTTCAGAATAAAAAATAAAATAAATAACGCACAACAGTGATGTTAATAATTACGTAGCGCTACGCTACGTCTTTAATGGCACACTCATTCATTTGTACTGCATCTGTGAATCGCAGCATAAAGAGATTTCTTGCGCCACCTGCAGGTTAGAACACGCGCATTCGAACACAATGCACGAATCATGTTACCAGTGTCAAAACAGTATGTTGCAAAGCTCTTACTCCAGGGTACTTTACTTCGCGGTAGGCCATTAGTCGGCTGCAGCGGGGCGGAGCAAATGACAATCGGAGCGCGCTCACGTTTAAACGGTTTCGATTGCTGGAGTGATATCTTACAAGTGTACTTTTTTCTCCTTAAAATACGAGGTAAAGCTAGTGGAATATTGTTTCTTCAGCACAGCTTATTATCCTAACAAATGAAATGTAAATGTCGTATAGCAAAACTGGCTGCAGTATCACACTGGATGGATTCAGCAACCTGTCAAAATGGATCTTCATCTTCAGCACACATTGGGCACGTTTCTCACGGGTATGTAAGAGCTGCGTCGTAGGTGTATTTGTAGAGCGTAAGTGAGTGTAACGGATTCGTGTAGTATGAGGACTGGGATGATACTGATGATGATAACGAGAGAAAGGATGTACCGGTGTATAGGCTATCCCTATCGAAAAAGCACCAAGGGACGGACGAGAGTAACGTCCCCACACGGCGGTCAGATCACCATCATCAGGATCACATGCCCTCACTTCATAAGAGACTGCGGAGTGGTTTCGAATGTAATCCAGGACATGGACGTAAAGACTAGTGATCAAGAGCTTCACGCCAACTCCTTCACTTGCCGATCAAATACTTGGAGTGAAACTTTGATCCACCACTAGGATTCGAAGCGACTTACCTCCGCGTCGAGCGACACTAGATAGCTTTGCGATAGTCACCTCGGCTCTGAGGACGGATTGCTGATTTAATAGTTGCGCTTTACCCAGTGCACATAACGGAAAATTTCTGTTTAAGGTAACCAGCCGAGGATAGGGTAGTGTAGCTGTAACCATTATTTTCAGCTAATTCAGTTAGCAACTGCCATCTTTAGCTTAACGTATTAGACGGGGCAAATTAATTTGGATGCACACATTTTGACGCAGTCGTCGCTGATTGATTGTCCATAAGGGTGGATTTCCGACTTAAGGTGGGATGCGGTCGTAGAAGGTGCTAAATGGCTTGTGTTAATCAGGTAACGTGCTTTCCCGCCTCGCTGCGTAAGCCTGTATTTAGGCCGCGTCGCACCTTAACGCTAAATCCGCGGGTCAGGACTCTAAAGCCACTCCTCACCACCGTCCGTTTTATCCTCTTACTAACTCTCTGCACAAGGGCGGCAGGCGAGGCGAACAGGATCAGTCTTCGGAAGCAGAGGGGAAAAGAGGGGGGGGGGGGGGAGGGAGAAGTCTCAAAGTAGAAGGGCATTGGGCGAGTCCGTGCCCAGCAATTTAATTAGCTACAACTTCGGAATGCCTTTCGCTGCTGCGGGTACTGGAAGCAGCAGTGAAGGGGAGAAGAGAGGCACGCAATGGGCGGAAAAAGAAGACACCGAAGCTACTTTGCGAGGCGACCTCCAAGACCTTTGGCGGGTGGCGGCGGCGGCGGCGGGGGGCGGAAGCGGATAGACGGTGGGGTGGCTGCGCCCGGCGAATTGCCGAGACGGGCGGACGGGCCTTATTACTCAGAGTCGGCAGCAAATTCGAAAGTAATTTCGCAGCGCACGAAATTGTTTATTTAGTGACGTCTCTGCGACCTGGGTCCCATCGCAATTACACGTAGCAGACTACGTGGAAATGGTCGCTGCGGTTGTCCGTTTCTGTCCTGTACTCATTACTCACCGGCTTCGTGTCCTTCTGTGCATTTTGTGTCCTCCGACTGCTACGAAGCCGCCGCCATCTTGTACATGCTTCGTAATTTCTCTCTTTCTCTCTCTCTCTCTCTCTCTCTCTCTCTCTCTCTCTCTCGTACGCGCGCGCGCGCGCGCGCTCGCGTACACGTACACACACACACACACACACACACACACACACACACACACACTCGAGGAGTGACACAGAGGAGCGATGGATGATCTTCACTTAGGATACACATTACATGCACTTCCAGCTCTCCAGGGAAACTATCTGATTAATTAATAACGATCTGTGGATCCCCTGAAGTACCTTCAGACACATAACGAGTCATGTAAGCATTAACGAAAGAGAGGTGACTCTTAGAACCTTAATTTGCAAATTGTATCACCAATAAACTGGCAAAAACGACATTTCAGTAGATTCTATCGAAAATAGTTATTATGCCGGGTGGTTGTAACTGAGCTTTCCCTATTTAACACGTTATAACAAGGAAACTAAATTACCGTATGAGGACCAAACTGTATGGGGTGTACGATTTCCACGCGTCACAGCGCAACCGTCCTGTTCCAACTATGGCCACCAGGTGCCGTGATCAGTCATCGTAGGGCATAGTCTCACACGCACCTGACCAGGCGCAGTGCACTTGCCGAAGCTTGGACAAAAGGAGCGTGGCATTACTGGTGAAGCTTTATTATCAAAACAACAGTAATGCTGCAGCTGCACTTCGAGAATATCGCCAGCTGAAAGGATTAAGGAAGGGTCCTCTTTATCTGCTGCGCGGAGCGTGATGAAGTACTTCGAATCAACTGGAGAACTAGGCGTCGCTCTGAGAAGAGGCCGACTACTGGTTGTACCGCAGGTGGTTGATGAAATCGCTGCTGCTGTGGCAAACAACGTTGCGTGCAGTTCCCGATTGTCAGGCAGTGCGCGTGCTGTGACACGACTGTTGAACATCTCGTGGTCCACTGTACGGAAGATGCTTCGACCATTCTCAAATGGTATCCGTAAAAGACCCATATCGTACAGCAGTTTCCACTACAGGACGCACATTGACGTGTTGACTTTGCTCTCCACTTTCTAGCAAGGATTGAAGTTTACGAGGGTTGGCCCTGGACCATTCTATGGACAGACGAAGCTTATTTTTCTCTACCGGGAGAGGTGAACACACACAACTGCCGAGTGTGGGGATCTTCACCTCCAGTCACAGTACATGAAGTGTCACCGTATGGTGTGACTTCACGGCTACGTTCATCATTGACCCATTCGTTTTTGAATAGACTGGCGCTCAGGGGCCAAAGACGTGCAGTGTGACTGGCCAGCGTTACTGCGATATGCTTCGCCAGCATGTCATGCTCGTCCTACAGGAGACAGACACCTGCTTTTCCGAAACACATTTGGAAACGAACGAATTACTAGCCAATCGTTTCCAAATGCTTGGCCGGCACCTGATCTCGTTCTGTGATTTTTTGTTGTGGTGCTACCTGAAGGACAGGGTTTACCAGGGATTCACATATGTGCTGATCTGAAGCGTAGCATATCAAGATAGGTAGCCAGCATAGCTAAGGACATTCTTCATTATGCTGTGCAGAATTCAATCCTGCGCTTTCAGACTCTTCTGGACACTGATGAGCGCCATATTGACCCCCTTTTGCAGCAGTAATGGTACCGGTATGTAATGGTATGACTACAGTGGCAGTACATTAAAAGTGTTTCAACTGAATTGATTCTGGGTTATTTTTCTTCCCCATGTCCTTGACATTAATGCTACCAAGTTTGATCGTCGTACGGTAATTAGTTTCCGTGTTATAACGTGTTAAATAGGGAAAGTTTAATTATAACCACCCGGTATATTAAGAACGTGATTTGTATAATAGAGCCAACCGGTTGCTACAAGATTTTACTTAAACCTGGTTTCCACACCGTCTGTGGGAGTCTTCATCAGAAAATCCAAACAATTATATGTATCAACAGATTTGCGAACAAAATGCTCGAGTCGTACAGAGTCCTTCATAAGAAGCTAATATTTAAGCCTTATAAAAATTATAGTATTGGAACTAACATTAAACTCGTAATTGTCAGTTTCATGTCACCTTCAGTGCATGTTTCCTCTTACAGCCCTTAGCAGCGTACGGTGCGCTACGTCATGTAGCAATAATTTTACTGACTGTTACCAATTTCATATCACTTCCAAGGTCTGCAATTTTATATGGTTTAAGTATTACCTTCTTATGGAATACTTTACATGACGAGAGCATTTTGCTGATAAATATGTTTATCTATATATAATTGTTGGGATTTTCTGACGAAGTCACCCGTTGTCGTTGTCGAAAACAGGGTAATGTAAAATCTGGTTGCAACCGGTTGGCTGTATTATACACATCGTACTCCCGTAACGTTACTGTCTCACAGTCATGTTTAAAACTTATAGAGTGGCGGCGTGGTTTGAGGCGCCATATCACATACTGCGCAACCTCTCCCGTCGGAGGTTCGAGTCCTCCGTCGGGCATGGGTGTGTGTGTTGTTCTTAGCATAAGTTCGTTTTAGTAGTGTGTAAGTCTAGGGACCGATGACATCAGCAGTTTGGTCCATAGGAATTCACACACATTTGAACATATGAACAAAACTGACAGATTAAGACCAGGAGAGAACCTGTAACTATTCCTTGGGAACCTCAGACACAATTTCGTTTTCACTAGATAATTTCCCGTCATTCATTATGAACTCACATCTTTCTGTCAGGAAATCACGAATCCAGTCGCGTAACTGAGACGATGTGTGACCTGAATTTCTCCCGAGGCGTATGCAATGTCCAAATAACTTCAGGGAATGGAGTCGGCTGACGTCGTCGACAACCGCCGATTCACGCAATTTTATTTGAAGGTATTTGAGAGGAGGGCTGTAAGGCTTTCCGGAAATCTAGAAATATGGAATGAACTTTTAGATCCATTGTCAGTATCACTCATTACTTCGCGTTAATAAAGAGCCTATTGTGTTTCACAACGACGATATTTTCTGAACCTGTTTTCCTGTTTAAGGGTAGAATTTTAAATTGTGTAGTTAATAAGGTCTGTGGAAGATAGTGAAGTAGAACGCTGAAACTACTGATGAAGGGAAGCGAGAATCGAAAAGAAGTTTACAATAAATCCGTTAAGTTTGTACCTGCTAAATTGTAATTCTAGGAACGTGCAGTAGCGCTGACGTAACCTGCCGCTAGTTGATAACTGAGACAAATGGCAGCTTTGAACGCAAAGACGGAAGAAAGCCGCCTGGGGCGACAGTAATTACCTCGCCGAGATTTTTGAAATAAATTGACAGTGGCGCCAGCAAAGGATGGAGGTGACCAATTACAAGCGGATCCGGGCAAAGGCAGCCACAGGTAATTATTAAGTTAACTGGCGCCTGTAATTGGTGCTTTGACTTCTGGAAATACCGGCAAAGGAGGTGATCAGTGAGTGGCGTAACTCGCTTCTGTGTAACAGCCAAACTTGGCTCATTAAGGCCGCGTTACGTCATACGGCTTGTTAGAGGATCACCACCAACTATTGGGTCCCTGTAACAGTCTCCTTTGAAATGTTCTCGTCGTTTGTTAAAGTACATATTAATAATTTCTGTGTTACCTATCAGTGTAAAACCTATTTCTCTAGATGCTGACACGACAGACAGGCTCTTAGCAAATGGGAGTCGATATTGCCGATAACCACCGACGTGGAATTTGCGTTGACGAAGTAACCTAAAATTAGTGTCTACATCATGACGTGGCACACACGTACGTGATTCTGTCGCTGTGCAGCTAGCCGTAGCATATACGAATCATTGGGCCAGGTATGTTTCATGAATCCATGTGTGGGGTCCATGATTCTAGTGACGATTAGAAAGATTGAAGTCCTAGTCGTGTGTGTGTGTGTGTGTGTGTGTGTGTGTGTGTGTGTGTGTGTGTGTGTGTGTGAGAGAGAGAGAGAGAGAGAGAGAGAGAGAGAGAGCGATCTCTGTGTAACAAGGACGCTTGTCACTTATTATTCCCCTAGTGAATGCTGCTTTCTATAATCACACGCATCGAGGTGGTGTACTGGATAAGGTACTGCACTCATATTCGAGAAGAAGACTGTTCAAATTCTCCTTCAGTCGTTGAAATCTAAATTTGGCGTGTTTTCTCCAAGTCGCTTAAGGCAAGTGCTGCAGTGTTCCTTTGAAAAGGTTACTGGCAGTTTCCCTCCACCAATCAGTGCTTGCAAGGTTTATGAGAATCAGTAACTGGCATCCGAACAATTTTGGGCACATAGCATCAAAATCCCTCTCTTTCATTATCATTTTTTGAGTAGTCGAAACACTTCAGTGATAATGACTTTTGTAGTAAATATGACGTTCAAAGTAAAAAAAAAAAGACTTACTGAGAAAAAGGTACATTTTCACATTGAGAAATGATGGTGGATTAAAAAAAAATCTTCATAAACCTCAACATTACAGGTTAAAAAAAATGAATGTTATAAATACCAGGGTGGTCGCTTTCATAGCATTTGACGTGGCATTTAAAGTCAAGAAACGAGGGGGCTGCTTTCAATGATGTATGCTCACCTCTGGTTCGGTTGTAAGAAGTGCAGTCGTTTGGTCACCTTTAGTAGGAAGATTAAGAAAATTTTATTGTTTCCTTGCAGAGTGCGATCTCCAACCTGGGGCAAAAATTCTAATTCTTCGCGTTGAAAGCAGAAACTCTCTGAGAATGTATACTCTCGAAAAAAATTTGCATTAATCGCAGTCGGTTGTATAGAAAGTTGCAAACTGGCAAATTACTTTTGCATTACTTAGCCTCCAGCTCTAAAAGTTTGCGTGGAAAGACGGAAGACAACCATCTTCCGAAGCCTTTTCTCTCTTCATGATCCAAATGGCACGCTATACCTCATCTTATATTTCTATCTGTATATTGTTAATTGTGTTTCTGAGTCCTCGCTTGCGCTGGATAACACGTATTAAATTTTTCATTGTACAGTTTTTTCTCTGCTGTTGGTTACTGTGCCATCTGTCATCTTAACTAATAAAATGTGATATCTACCCAGTACACGTTTAAGTCTTTTTTCCAGTAATATATCCTGTTGTTCCTCTTGGAGATAAATTTTGGCACCCTCTGTTTTATTCCTACCACCTTCAGACTTTCAAAGAGCGTGTTCCAGTCAACGTTGTCAAGAGTTCACTCTAAATCTAAAAGTGCTGTGCGTTGGGCTACCATTTTAGTTTATCTTTTAATATAAACCGTAATGTTAGTACTGCGTCGCGTGTTCTTTGTTCCCGGAACTCAAACGGATCTTCACTGTGTTCAGTTCTACCAAACCTTCTATTCTTCTGAAAATGAGTTAGTACACTCCTGGAAATGGAAAAAAGAACACATTGACACCGGTGTGTCAGACCCACCATACTTGCTCCGGACACTGCGAGAGGGCTGTACAAGCAATGATCACACGCACGGCACAGCGGACACACCAGGAACCGCGGTGTTGGCCGTCGAATGGCGCTAGCTGCGCAGCATTTGTGCACCGCCGCCGTCAGTGTCAGCCAGTTTGCCGTGGCATACGGAGCTCCATCGCAGTCTTTAACACTGGTAGCATGCCGCGACAGCGTGGACGTGAACCGTATGTGCAGTTGACGGACTTTGAGCGAGGGCGTATAGTGGGCATGCGGGAGGCCGGGTGGACGTATCGCCGAATTGCTCAACACGTGGGGCGTGAGGTCGCCACAGTACATCGATGTTGTCGCCAGTGGTCGGCGGAAGGTGCACGTGCCCGTCGACCTGGGACCGGACCGCAGCGACGCACGGATGCACGCCAAGACCGTAGGATCCTACGCAGTGCCGTAGGGGACCGCACCGCCACTTCCCAGCAAATTAGGGACACTGTTGCTCCTGGGGTATCGGCGAGGACCATTCGCAACCGTCTCCATGAAGCTGGGCTACGGTCCCGCACACCGTTAGGCCGTCTTCCGCTCACGCCCCAACATCGTGCAACCCGCCTCCAGTGGTGTCGCGACAGGCGTGAATGGAGGGACGAATGGAGACCTGTCGTCTTCAGCGATGAGAGTCGCTTCTGCCTTGGTGTCAATGATAGTCGTATGCGTGTTTGGCGCCGTGCAGGTGAGCGCCACAATCAGGACTGCATACGACCGAGGCACACAGGGCCAACACCCGGCATCATGGTGTGGGGAGCGATCTCCTACACTGGCCGTACACCACTGGTGATCGTCGAGGGGCCACTGAATAGTGCACGGTACATCCAAACCGTCATCGAACCCATAGTTCTACCATTCCTAGACCGGCAAGGGAACTTACTGTTCCAACAGGACAATGCACGTCCGCATGTATCCCGTGCCACCCAACGTGCTCTAGAAGGTGTAAGTCAACTACCCTGGCCAGCAAGATCTCCGGATCTGTCCCCCATTGAGCATGTTTGGGACTGGATGAAGCGTCGTCTCACGCGATCTGCACGTCCAGCACGAACGCTGGTCCAACTGAGGCGCCAGGTGGAAATGGCATGGCAAGCCGTTCCACAGGACTACATCCAGCATTTCTACGGTCGTCTCCATGGGAGAATAGCAGCCTGCATTGCTGCAAAAGGTGGATATACACTGTACTAGTGCCGACATTGTGCATGCTCTGTTGCCTGTGTCTATGTGCCTGTGGTTCTGTCAGTGTGATCATGTGATGTATCTGACCCCAGGAATGTGTCAATAAAGTTTCCCCTTCCTGGGACAATGAATTCACGGTGTTCTTATTTCAATTTCCAGGAGTGTATATCACAACGGTGGTTTGTTAAACCAATGGTTCTGTATTACTCACACCACTCACCACTTCTTTAATTGACTAAGGGAGTGCTACTGGGTGGTTATAATTAAATTGCAGCTACTGATGGCGGTCCAGTGTGGCATCGAAATTTGATAGATAGGTTGATGCGTTAACGCGTAACCGATTTACACCGGAAAAACAGTTAGTCCTAATTTTGGTCACCAGGTACAAATCTGACCTATACAGCATGTAGTAGACGTGTCCAGTGCTCATATTGAACAAATTGTGTAAGGATAGGTTAATAATAAAATCAGTATGCCTTTTCTCGCTTGTTAGACCTTTCCTGCCCACGTCCCGTTCCTAATCCATTACATATGGAGACATTTCTATACGTCTTACTTGCGTTCATATGGCCAGATTTTCACCTAGTGGCTGAAATTGGAACTAAGTTTTTCCCAACGTAAATCGATTCCGCATTAACACATTAGAATATCTATCGTGTTTCGCTGCCTTACGATGATTACAACGCACATCGGACGTCTGCGAGTAGCTGCATTTTAGTGATAACCACTTGATACATTTGTCTTGCAGGCGAAATTATTTGCTAGTTTCTGTGTTATATATTTGTAGATCGTTAACCGACCGAGTTCACGCTGAATGCTTCACTCGATGGGTAGGGGTGTGCCTCCTGTACCGTTTGTTACATGGATGAGAACCAAAAGAGGAGGCCGAGTGTTCTAAAACGCTGCTCCCGCTCCCGGGAAGACTAGGTTGAAATGCCTGCCCCGCTCTCTCATCTTTAGGTTTCTGAAAATTTTTGTTAATAACGAATATAAATTTAAATGTTAGGAAGATTGGATAACTAATGAGGATGTCCTGAATAGATTTGGGCGGGGGAAATCATGGCACAACTAGATTAAAAGAAGGGATTCGTTGATGACACACGTGTTGAGGCAACTTCAGTTAGGAACTGCCTTCTTCTTCTTCTTCTTCTTCCTCCTCCTCCTCCTCCTCCTCCTCCTCCTCCTCCTCCTCTTGTATGGCTCTGCGGTTGATTGTAAACTTTGGTCTCTTCAACAATTTTCCACCATTTATCACGATTATATTGCTAGAGTTTTTCTTCACCTACAGCCCATTTTCTTCAGGTCTTCCTTGGCTCCCTGTATCCATATGATTGTCGGTTGACCAAATCTTATTTCGTCCCTTGGGTTTTCATGCAATATCCTTTTAATTATTAATAATACCAGACAGGACCAGAAAAGAGAAAAGCTATCTTATAAATTTCTTAATCAGTGTCCCACTCATATCAGTCGGACTGATTTCAGTATTCTGCTAATAAGTGGACCCTCCCGCCATATATAATATATCTATGCATAACGTATTTAAAGCATCACATTTTCAAAACCTAGCAATTAATTGTCTCCTATTGCGACGCATAAGTTTGAAATTTTGAAATTTGGCTCAGAGGGGCGTACAATTCCTCTCTGTGATGATGCAAGAGCGTTGCGCTTTGCGACATCAGCCTCGGGATAGACGATGCTTCCAACAGCAATGTGTCGACCCATGCGAGAAAAGCGCCACAGCTCAGAAGTTCATGCGACGTGTAAAGTGGGTTAATGATGTCGTATTGGCACCAAATTTCAAGACAAATGGCGTCGGAAGTGTGGCTCTGAGCACTATGGGACTTAACATCTGAGGTCATCAGTCCCCTAGAACTTAGAACTACTTAAACTTAACTAACCTAAGGACATCACACACATCCATCCCCGAGGCAGGATTCGAACCTGCGACCGTAGCAGTCGCGCGGTTCCGGACTGCGCGCCTAGAACCGCGAGACCACCGCGGCCGGCGTCGGAAGTGTGTCAAGTGGTTATGTGCCTCCTGGTGCCTAGGGCTCCAGCGGAGGTTTCCTCTGTAAAGGTACATTTTTAAAATTTTCAATAAGTGTGGGCGGGCGCCACCGATGGTTTTTCCAAACGTGGGGATCTTAGAGCGATCCTTTGCCGTTTTATTCACGCTTATGTCAGTGTAGCACCCCTCCGTGACCACGCGACAGGAGGGCGTGAAACAAGAGGGCTGGAAAAGTGTAAGCACCTTTGGCTGCTTCGGATCACGTTCAAATTTCGTCGTATGGTTTTGAACTGTTGCTAGTGGTTCCGTCCTGTACACCAGAGCAAATACTGCGGTCACAGTCCATTCCACGAGGGTGAAATCACGTTCAAGGGAGTTGCTAGCCCACGATGTCCTTTGAAAAGCGTTGAAGCGTGAGAAAGTTGTCAGCAGTATCTAAGATTGTCTAGAACGTCTTCGTGTTGCTCTTTGCTTTGCAAGATGTCGTTTTCGACTGCGAAAAGCGTGGGAATCAACACCCCAAGCAAAGGGGTTTCATTGACACCCTTTATTCCTCTCCTTGACGCTTTTTCTTGCCGATTCCGAGTGTTGATGTGTCTGAAATGTTTTCCTCGGCCACTCGTAAGAAAACCGCGTGGTTTCAACGCTGGGCGTCGTGGTTCTGACCTACCGCACAGAGTCGTCGAAAGAAGGGGTGAAATGTGGGTAGGAGGGGCTGTGACAACTCTCCGATCATATAATGCGTCCACGATGGCGTTGGGCAGAATTGTAGTGGAATTTGGTGCCAATGTGACGTCGTTAACCCACCTTAAACGTCACATGACCTTCTGAGCTGTTGACTTTTTTTCACACGGGGGTCGACAGACCCCTCGCTGTTGGAAGCATTGTCGAGCCCGAGGGTGACGTCACGCTTTTGCACCGTTACAGAGGACGGTTGCAGACATCTTTTAGCCAAATTCCAAAAATTCCAAACATATGCATAGCAATGGAAAACAATTACAGGGTTTCGAAAAAGCGATCCTTTAATTGTGTCTCGCAGTGTTTGTGGTGTACACTTCATGATTGTAATCTTCCTCCTCCGTATTCCTCTTTCCCACAGGTTGGGTCAAGGTTACAGGGTCTCAGGGAAAGACAAAAAGGGCTTTAGTCTCAAAGAGTACAAATCGAACACAGCAAGATCGTAAATCCAGGAACCATCGGTATAACAGTTGTAAATTGTCCTAGCTGTGTTGGGAAAGTAGAGCTCCAAGCGCTAATAGAAAGCACTGATGCTCAAATCGTTAACGGCACTGAAAAGTGGCTCATGCTGGAGATAAGTTGAGCTCAAATTTTTGCGAAGGCCCTAACGGTGTTACAAAGAATGGGCTAAACACAGTTGGCGGTGGCGTGCTTGTTGCTGTTTGTAATAGTTTACCTTGTAGCGAAATTGAAGTAGATGGTTCCTGTGATTTAGTGTGGATGGAGGTCATTCTTGGCAACCGGAATAAAATAATTCGCTCCTTTTACCGACTTCCCAACTCGGGTGACGCTGTTGCTGAAAGGTTCGAAGAAAACTTGAGTTTAATTTCAAACATGTACTTCACTCATCAAATTACATTTGATTGTGACTTATAATTTACCATGACATGCTGGCGAAAAGACATGTTTAAATCCGGACGTACGCATAAAACGTCATCCGAAATTGTGCTAAACGCTTTCTCCAAAAATTATTTTGAACAGTTAGTTCATGAGCCCACACGAATAGTAAACGTTTGTGAAAACACACTTGACCTCTTAGCATCAAATAATCCTGAGCTAATAACGAGCATAGAGAGATTAGTCAACTCAGGGTTGTCGAAGCGAGACTGAATACTGTAACTCCCAAATCCTCCAAAAAGTAAACGAAAAAAAATACCTATTCAAGAAAGCAGATAATTGTTCACTAGAGGCCTACCTGAGAGATACTCTCCACTCCTTCCAAATTAACAATGTACCGGTAACTGTAGATCAGATGAGGCTTCAATTCAAAGAAAAAGTATCGACAGCAATTGAGAGATTATGCCAAATAAATTAACAAACGACAGAGCTGATCCTCCTTGGTGCACAAAACGGGTCAGAAAACTATTGCAGAAACAATGAAAAAAGCGTGCCAAATTTAAAAGACGCTAAAGCTCCAAGATTGGAGATCTTTTATAGAACCTTGAAATTTAGTGGTGATTTCAGTGCGAGATTATTATAATAGTTTACCGAGCTCACTGGACTCGCATAAAGGAGGACCACTGTTCAAACCCATCTCCGGCCATCCTAATTTAGGTTTTCCGTAATTTCCCTAAATTTTTTCAGTCAAATGCCGGGATGGATCCTTTGAAAGGGCACGGCCAATTTCCTTCCCTGTCCTACTCAAATCCGAGCTTGTGGTCCGTTTCTAATGACCTCGTCGTCGACGGGGCGTTAAACACAAACTCCTCCTCCTCCTCTTACAATAGTTTCCACAAGGAAACTTTGTCTCGAAACCTGGCAGAAAATCCAAAGAGATTCTGGGCGTATGTAAAGTATGCTAGCGGCAAGACGCAATCAATGCCTTCTCTGCGCGATAGCAATGGAAATACTATCGACGACAGTGCTGCGAAATCAGAGTTACTGAACGTACGCTCTCGAAATTCCTTCACCAAAGAAGACGAAGTAAATATTTCAGAATTCGAATCAAGAACAGCTGCCAACTTAGAAGTAGATATCCTCGGAATAATGAAGCAACTTAAATCACTTTATAAAAGCAAGTCTTCTGGTCCACACTGTATACCAATTAGGTTCCTGTCGGAGTATGCTGATGCAATAGCTCCATACGTCATCATATTCAACCGCTCGCTCGACGGAAGCTCCGTACCCAAATCCAGGAAAGTTGCGCGGGTCACAACAATATTCAAGAAAGGTAGTAGGAGTAATCCACTTAATTACAGACCCATATCATTAAGGTCGACATGCAGCAGGATTTTGGAACATATATTATGTTCGAACATTATGAATTACCTCGAAGAGAACGGTCTTTTGACACACAGTCAACATGGATTTAGAAAACATCATTCTTGTGAAACACAACTAGCTCTTTACTCACACGAACTGTTTAGTGCTATGGGCAACGGATTCCAAATTGATTCCATATTTCTAGATTTCCAGAAAGCTTTTGACACTGCACCTCACAAGCGGCTTGTAGTGAAATTGCGTGTTTATGGAATTTCGTCTGTTATGTGACTGGATTCGTTGTTTCCTGTCAGAGGGGTCACTGACGGAAAGTCATCGAGTAAAACAGAAGTGAATTCTGGCGTTCCCCAAAGTAGTGTTATTGGCCCTCTGTTGTTTCTTATATATATATATATATATATATATATATATATATATATATATATATATATATATAGGAGACAATCTGAGCGTATTAGGTTGCTTGCAGATGATGCTGTCGTTCATCGTCTATTGAAGTCATCAGAGAATCTAAACCAGTTGCAAAAAGATTTTCATAAGATGTCTGTATGGTGCGAGAACTGGAAATTGACCCTAAATAATGAAAAATAAGAGATCATCCACATGAGTTAAATTCATTAAACTTCGGTTACACGATAAATCAGTCAAATCTAAAGGCCGTAGAGTCAATTAAATACCTAGTGATTACAGTTACGAACAACTTACATAGGAAAGGAAACATAGAGAATGTTGTGGGGAAGGTGAACCAAAGACTCCGTTTTATCGGCAGAACATTTAGAAGATGCAGCAGACCTACTAAAGAGACGGTCTACACTACGCTTGTCCGTCCTCTTTTTGGAGTACTGTTGCGCGGTGTAGGATCCTTATCAGATAGGACTAACGGAGTACATCGAGAAAGTTGAAAGAAGGGCAGCACGTTTTGTATTATCGCGAAATAGGGGAGATAATGCCACGATCATGATACTGGATTTGGGATGGACACCCCCGCGCCCGGGTTCCCGGGTTTGATTCCCGACGGGGTCAGGGATTTTCTCTGCCTCGTGATGACTGGGTGTTGTGTGATGTCCTTAGGTTAGTTAGGTTTAAGTAGTTCTAAGTTCTAGGGGACTGATGACCATAGATGTTAAGTCCCATAGTGCTCAGAGCCATTTGAACCATTTTTTTGGGATGGACACCATTAAAAGAAAGGCATTTTTCGTTGCGGCGTAATCTTCTCACGAAATTTTACTCAGCAAACTTCTCCTCCGAATGCGAAAATATTTCGTTGACGCCGACATACATAGGGAGAGACGATCATCGTAATAAAATAAGGGACACCAGAGCTCGCGCGGGAAGATACAGATGTTCGCTTTTTCCCCTGCGCTGTTCGAGATTCGAATAATAGACAACTATTGTGATGGTCCCCCCCCCCCCCCCCCCCCCAATGAACGATGGACCTTGCCGTTGGTGGGGAGGCTTGCGTGCCTCAGCGATACAGATAGCCGTACCGTAGGTGCAACCACAACGGAGGGGTATCTGTTGAGAGGCCAGACAAACGTGTGGTTCCTGAAGAGGGGCAGCAGCCTTTTCAGTAGTTGCAAGGGCAACAGTCTGGATGATTGACTGATCTGGCCTTGTAACAATAACCAAAACAGCCTTGCTGTGCTGGTACTGCAAACGGCTGAAAGCAAGGAGAAACTACGGCCGTAATTTTTCCCGAGGGCATGCAGCTTTACTGTATGATTAAATGATGATGGCATCCTCTTGGGTAAAATATTCCGGAGGTAAAATAGTCCCCCATTCGGATCTCCGGGCGGGGACTACTCAAGAGGATGTCATTATCAGGAGAAAGAAAACTGGCGTTCTACGGATCGGAGCGTGGAATGTCAGATCCCTTAATCGGGCAGGTAGGTTAGAAAATTTAAAAAGGGAAATGGATAGGTTGAAGTTAGGTATAGTGGGAATTAGTGAAGTTCGGTGGCAGGAGGAACAAGACTTCTGGTCAGGTGACTACAGGGTTATAAACACAAAATCAAATAGGGGTAATGCAGGAGTAGGTTTAATAATGAATAGGAAAATAGGAATGCGGGTAAGCTACTACAAACAGCATAGTGAAAGCATTATTGTGGCCAAGATAGATACGAAGCCCACACCTACTACAGTAGTACAAGTTTATATGCCAACTAGCTCTGCAGATGACGAAGGAATTGAAGAAATGTATGATGAAATAAAAGAAATTATTCAGATTGTGAAGGGAGACGAAAATTTAATAGTCATGGGTGACTGGAATTCGTCAGTAGGAAAAGGGAGAGAAGGAAACATAGTAGGTGAATATGGATTGGGGCTAAGAAATGAAAGAGGAAGTCGCCTGGTAGAATTTTGCACAGAGCACAACATAATCATAGCTAACACTTGGTTTAAGAATCATGAAAGAAGGTTGTATACATGGAAGAACCCTGGAGATACTAAAAGGTATCAGATAGATTATATAATGGTAAGACAGAGATTTAGGAACCAGGTTTTAAATTGTAAGACATTTCCAGGGGCAGATGTGGACTCTGACCACAATCTATTGGTTATGACCTGTAGATTAAAACTGAAGAAACTGCAAAAAGGTGGGAATTTAAGGAGATGGGACCTGGATAAACTGACTAAACCAGAGGTTGTACAGAGTTTCAGGGAGAGCATAAGGGAACAATTGACAGGAATGGGGGAAAGAAATACAGTAGAAGAAGAATGGGTAGCTTTGAGGGATGAAGTAGTGAAGGCAGCAGAGGATCAAATAGGTAGAAAGACGAGGGCTAGTAGAAACCTTTGGGTAACAAAAGAAATATTGAATTTAATTGAAGAAAGGAGAAAATATAAAAATACAGTAAGTGAAGCAGGCAAAAAGGAATACAAACGTCTCAAAAATGAGATCGACAAGAAGTGCAAAATGGCTAAGCAGGGATGGCTAGAGGACAAATGTCAGGATGTAGAGGCCTATCTCATTAGGGGTAAGATAGATACTGCCTACAGGAAAATTAAAGAGACCTTTGGAGATAAGAGAACGACTTGTATGAATATCAAGAGCTCAGATGGAAACCCAGTTCTAAGCAAAGAAGGGAAAGCAGAAAGGTGCAAGGAGTATATAGAGGGTCTATACAAGGGCGATGTTCTTGAGGACAATATTATGGAAATGGAAGAGGATGTAGATGAAGATGAAATGGGAGATATGATACTGCGTGAAGAGTTTGACAGAGCACTGAAAGACCTGAGTCGAAACAAGGCCCCCGGAGTAGACAACATTCCACTGGAACTACTGACGGCCTTGGGAGAGCCAGTCCTGACAAAACTCTACCATCTGGTGAGCAAGATGTATGAAATAGGCGAAATACCCTCAGACTTCAAGAAGAATATAATAATTCCAATCCCAAAGAAAGCGGGTGTTGACAGATGTGAAAATTACCGAACTATCAGTTTAATAAGTCACAGCTGCAAAATACTAACACGAATTCTTTACAGACGAATGGAAAAACTAGTAGAAGCCAACCTCGGGGAAGATCAGTTTGGATTCCGTAGAAACACTGGAACACGTGAGGCAATACTGACCTTACGACTTATCTTAGAAGAAAGATTAAGGAAAGGCAAACCTACGTTTCTAGCATTTGTAGACTTAGAGAAAGCTTTTGACAATGTTGACTGGAATACTCTCTTTCAAATTCTAAAGGTGGCAGGGGTAAAATACAGGGAGCGAAAGGCTATTTACAATTTGTACAGAAACCAGATGGCAGTTATAAGAGTCGAGGGGCTTGAAAGGGAAGCAGTGGTTGGGAAGGGAGTAAGACAAGGTTGTAGCCTCTCCCCGATGTTGTTCAATCTGTAAATTGAGCAAGCAATAAAGGAAACGAAAAATTCGGAGTAGGTATTAAAATTCATGGAGAAGAAATAAAAACTTTGATGTTCGCCGATGACATTGTAATTCTGTCAGAGACAGCAAAGGGCTTGGAAGAGCAGTTGAATGACATGGACAGTGTCTTGAAAGGAGGATATAAGATGAACATAAACAAAAGCAAAACATGGATAATGGAATGAAGTCTAATTAAGTCGGGTGATGCTGAGGGAATTAGATTAGGAAATGAGACACTTAAAGTAGTAAAGGAGTTTTGCTATTTGGGGAGCAAAATAACTGATGATGGTCGAAGTAGAGAGGATATAAAATGTAGACTGGCAATGGCAAGGAAAGCGTTTCTGAAGAAGAGAAATTTGTTAACATCGAGTATAGATTTAAGTGTCAGGAAGTCGTTTCTGAAAGTATTTGTATGGAGTGTAGCCATGTATGGAAGTGAAACATGGACGATAAGTAGTTTGGACAAGAAGAGAATAGAAGCTTTCGAAATGTGGTGCTACAGAAGAATGCTGAAGATTAGATGGGTAGATCACATAACTAATGAGGAAGTATTGAATAGGATTGGGGAGAAGAGAAGTTTGTGGCACAACTTGACCAGAAGAAGGGATCGGTTGGTAGGACATGTTCTGAGGCATCAAGGGATCACCAATTTAGTATTGGAGGGCAGCGTGGAGGGTAAAATTCGTAGAGGGAGACCAAGAGATGAATACACTAAGCAGATTCAGAAGGATGTCGGTTGCAGTAGGTACTGGGAGATGAAAAAGCTTGCACAGGATAGAGTAGCATGGAGAGCTGCATCAAACCAGTCTCAGGACTGAAGACCACAACAACAACAACATCGTGATGGTGGTTCGATGAACCCTCTGCGAGGCACTTAAGTGTGATTTGCAGAGTAACCATGTAGATGTAGAACGATTTTTCAAAGTACCTTTCCATCAAAGGCATCTAGCATTACAATATCTTTTGATGTTAGTGATTAATGAAAGCATTGGTTTATAACTTTTCTTATAAAATCATTAATTTGTTAATAAGTTAAGCGCGTTGAGAAAAATAGTTTTTTAATGCAAAAGAGAGAAAAACAACTGCATTAAATTATATAAAAGACCAGAAAATTCATAGCGTATGGTAACATGGTATATATATTATAGTAGAAAGTGTTGACAGTTTTTCAAGTATGCAAATACAGTCTTAAAAACTCAAATTTACAAGTGTGCAAGTAGCAAGAAGCATTTTTCTGTTTTATAGAAGACAGCAAAAATCCACTGATGATGCTGAAACTTCAGTGAAACGTGTCTCTCGAATGAAAGAGAAATAAAAATAACTCGTATGTTTTACTCAAAACGGACCCTCTGCAAAAGCAAGTCTGATTGTAAGCAAACGCGGATAGAGGAGCTTCAATCTCAAAATCATTAGCACCGTTGCTGTCTGCCTATGCTAACAAACGTTGATTTCAAGTCTATGAAACGGTGATGGATGCCAATCCTTAATTCAACTGCCTTTCCTAAAATTTTCCTTAGGGTGAAGCTCTGATCTGTTGTTTATTTCCCTGGGAGAAATTCATATTGATATGAACCAATGAGCAGCTTGGACGAGACAGTCAAACAGTATGTGGGAGAAGGAACTGTGGGAGTAAAAATGATGGAAGGAGACAAAAGCTTGACTGCAGGAATGAGTTTCGAGTGAATGTATGTCGCAGCAGTTACACGGCCTCCACAGGATGCCGTGGCGTGTAGCATCAGCCCCACCTTCGGACCGAACAACCACCTCACGTTTCCGAGTAATATCGTCTTGGACATGACTTCGATCTCGGAAACCCTGAAGCCGCTCACCCCTGTAGCCTTTTCAGAGAGACTGCTCCGCAAGCGGCGTGTGCGCCGTGTATCTGCGAGTCGTTTGGCTGAGACGGCGAGGAAAGCCCGCTGGACCGAGTCTGCTAGCAGAGCAAACGCTCCCAGGCCTGTGTACCCACTAGAGTGCCCGGCGGCTTCTGGCTCCTGCAGCGGGCGGGGTGACACGCCAGCCCCCTCAGCCGATACCCTCCAGCATCCACACCACACGACACCACACCACGACCCGTTCGTCGAAGTAAATTACGCTTAGTGAAGTGCGGGAAGCAACCCGTGGTCTAGGATGCCGGCACGGTTGCTCAGCGTGTTCGATCTGTAATAAGAAAAAGCTGAGTAAATGAATCAACGATCAACTTGACCGGTTGTCATGTGACGTCCGCCAAGACCAAACGCAACGAGCAGCACCGAACAAAATTAAGAGGAAAAAAAAAGGGTAGCGTCTATGATCCATATTCGAAACGTCTTAGGGCCCCGTTCGAATCCCATCCCTGCTGAAATTTTAAATAATAATCAGCATTGGCGTCCGAAGACTTTCGGCATAAGAAGTCATCCTCATTGTGCCAACGGCCTTGTCAAAGAGGGCGGAGGAGCGGAAAGAGGTTCAGGGCATTCTCTTGTCCTAGGGGTGAGAAACTACCCCTAAAGGCGAAGAATTAGCAATGATCAACGGCATGAGGATGCAGAAGGCAGTGGAAACCACTGCATTGTCAAAGAGGGCAGAGGAGCGGAAAGAGGTTCAGGGCATTCTCTTGTCCTAGGGGTGAGAAACTACCCCTAAAGGCGAAGAATTAGCAATGATCAACGGCATGAGGATGCAGAAGGCAGTGGAAACCACTGCATTAAAGACACGTAAGGTGTATCCACAGGACATGTGGCCTGTAATTGAAGAAGTGTTTTGATGATCTCTCCTTTGGAAAAAGATTTCGGAATAGTCCCCCATTCGGATCTCCGGGAGGGGACAGCCAAGAGAGAGGTTACCATGAGAAAAAGATTGAATAATCAACGAAAAGATAACGTTCTATGAATCGGGGCGTGGAATGTCAGAAGCTCTAACGTCGTAGGGAAACTAGAAAATCGGAAAAGGGAATTGCAAAGACTCACTTTAGATATAGTAGGGGGTCAATGAAGTGTAGTCGAAAGAAGACAAGAATTTCTGGTCAGATGAGTATAGGTTAATATCAGCTGCAGCAGAAAATGGTATAACGGGAACAGGATTAGTTCTGAATAGGAAGGTAGGGCAGAGAGTGTGTTACTGTGAAAAGTTCGGTGGCAGAGTTATTCTTATCAGAATCGACAGCAAACCAACACCGACAACTATATTTCAGGTATACATGCCGACGTCGCAACCTGAAGGTGAAGGTGAAGTGTATGAAAATAATGAAAGGGTAATACAGTATGTAAGGGTGGATAAAAATCTAATACTCATGGGGGACTCGACTGCAGATGTAGGGAAAGGAGTAGAAGAAAGGGTTACATGAGAATATGGGCTTGGGACAAGAAACGAGAGAGGAGAAAACTAATTGAGTTCTCTAACCAGTTTCAGCTGGTAATAGCGAATACCCTGTTGAAGAATCACAAGAGGAGGAGGTATACTTGGAAAAGGCCCGGTGATACGGAAAGATTTCAGTTGGATTACATCGTGGTCAGACAGAGACTCCGAAATGAGATACTGGATTGTAAGGTGTACCCATGAGCAGATACAGACTCAGGTCACAATATAGTGGTCATGAAGAGTAGCTGAAGTTTAAGACATGTCAGGAAGAACCAATACGCAAAGAAATGGAATACGGAATTACTAAGGAATCACGAGATATCGTTGAAGTTCGCTAAGGCTGTAGATACAGCAATAAGGAATAGCTCAGTAGACAGTACTGTTGAAGAGGATTGGACATCTCTAAGAAGGGCCATCACAGAAGCTGGGAAGGAAAACATAGGTACAAAGAAGGTAACTGCGAAGAAACCTTGGGTAACAGAAGAAATACTTCAGTTGCTCGATGAAAGGAGGAAGTACAAAAATTTTCCGCGAAACTCAGGACTACAGAAATACAAGTCGCTGAGGAATGAAATAAATAGGAAGTGCAGGGAAGCTAAGACGAAGTGGCTGCAGGAAGAATGTGAAGACATCGAAAAAGAAATGATTGTCGGAGGGACAGACTCACTATACACTAAAGTCAAAAGAACCTTCGGTGACATTAAAAGCAAAGGTGATAAGATTAAGAGTGCAATGGGAATTCCACTGTTAAATGCAGAGGAGAGAGCAAATAGGTGGAAAGAATACATTGAAAGCCTCTGTGAGGGGTAAGATTTGTCTGATGTGACAGAAGAAGAAACAGATGTCGATTTGGAGGACGTAGAATAATATACAGAAGAGTGGAAAAGAAAACTGACTATGTGCTAGGTGACGATCAGTTTGACTTTAGGAAAGATAAAGTCACCACTCAGCCCACATCAGCGAACATGGGATCGTCGTCTGCTGTGGAGCCCAGTATTCAACCAACGACACCATCAGATATTGTCGTGGGCGTGGGATCATCGAGACTGGATCTTGCATCAGTGGAATCGTGTCGCCTAGTGGAATGAGTCACGTTTCGTGTTCCTGGTCGATGGTCGCGTCCGGGTTAGCGGCTGCTCGAAACATGCTCCGCACGACGGACACGGGCGAGAGCGCAGTATGCTATAAGGAACGTTCATCTTGGAGTTCAATAGGACCTGTGGTAGTAACTGAAGATATCACAACAGCTGTGGTGTATGTGAAGATTATTGCGGAACGTCTGCATCCCTTCATGCTTGACGTCTTCTCCTGACGGCGATGGCACCTTCCAATAGTATAACGGTCTGTCTCACGAGACCAGAATCTTGATACAATTTGAGAATTGCGATAGTGAACTCCCACTGAGATCTTTGGTCACCAAATTCGCCTGATATGGAACCGACGGAGCACATCTGCGTCGCTATCGGGCGCTAGCTCCGCGCCCACAGACCACCGGCCCGTAATTTACAGGAACTGCGTGACTTGTGCGTAGACATATGCTGCCACACACCTCTGGAAACCTGGCAAGCACTTATTGCAATCATGGCACGCAGAACTGCGTTCCAAAAGTCATCCAACACGGTATTAAGCAGAGGGTCAAAATGTTTTGGCTCATCTCTTACATGACAGTCAAGTATTGACCAGAGAATATCACATTAAATATTTAAGGGATAATGAAATGAAATCGAGACAGATGGAAAAACAGTATGTACACTGTTAATTATTTCAAAAGTGATCGTCATAACTGTTACCGTATGTATTCCCCTATGACACATAATGTTTAATGCCTTCATGGAAAAATGTTTCCGGTTGCCTAGGGAACCATGATTGTACTCAAGCGTACAGTCCATCGTCCGAAGCAAATCGACGCCAACGAATGTTTTTCCTCAGGACTGCAAAAATAGAAAAACCGCGTGGGGAGAGATCGGGGCTGTATGACGGTGTGTAAAGGCAGCGTAATCGAAACAGACTTGGCAACATGGCAAACGAAATAACGAGCAATTTTCTTACTTTGTATTTTCTATTAAATTCCTTGCATCACTGGGCAGATTGTTTTTACGGCTGAATAACTCATATCCTTCTATGTCAAATTAAGAGTCTGTAATGGGAAAGATAATTAATTTCCATTTCTGTGTTATATCTATGGATGTTATATTATTGCCACCTACAGCTGTAGCGATATTGACTCTTAATTCAGAATCCGGTAATCAAAAACGCTCACTATCAGGTAAAATTCAAAATTATTTATTACGGCTCTGTCTGTGATAGTGACGATATATGAAAAATAGAGCTAATTTTATATATATATATAATCTGATTTATTCTTAGGTAGTATTGTAAAAACAAAACAACAGTGATTAATAATGCTGTTAACTTTCATTTATTTTACAACTGAAAAATACAGCAATAAGTAAATGATAATTACGCTCAAAGTGGCGTTTGATATGATAATGAACCAAAAGAAAATCTTCCGTATTTAATCAAATGGTTCGAATGGCTCTGAGCATTATGGGACTCAACTGCTGTGGTCATAAGTCCCCTAGAACTTAGAACTACTTAAACCTAACTAACCTAAGGACATAACACACATCCATGCCCGAGGCAGGATTCGAACCTGCGACCGTAGCGGTCGTGCGGTTCCAGACTGTAGCGCCTTTAACCGCTCGGCCACTCCGGCCGGCCGTATTTAATCATTTCACTTTTACCGCAATAGGTAACGTCTATTCCGATGGACATTGAAAAGGCTTTTAAGTGACGCAGTCGTGATGCAAGAAATATTTTGAGACGTTTAATGCGTACTTGATCTACACTCGAAAGTAAGATTCATATTGTATAACACAGTTCAGCTGAAACAGACATTGATTAAGCGATATAGAAGTGAACGTGTCTTTTTTGCGTTGATTTGTCGTATATACAATTAATTAACACTAGTATCTTTGTCTTTTACGTTCGATAATGATCACAAAGATCACATGCTGCTGCATTTCACAGACGACGAATTACCAGTGAATTACATATTATTTTAGTCACGCGTACTTAACGCTGTCATTAAATAGATATTCATCTGGATATAGTAACGCTGTCTTTACATAGATATTCATGCGCATAAAAGGGAACATTTTTTTGAATATGTCGCTAACGCCAGAATGTTACTGTTTTCGAACTGTAATCGATTTCTGACACCAAACTGTATAAGGCGGAAACGGCGAAGACAGACACACATGGGTAACACTGACAATAAGACGAAACAGGAAGATGGGGCGTGTGCTAAGATATCACAGTATAACTTCGTTGGTACCAGGGGGAGCTGTAGAGGGGAAAAACTGAATGGGAAGACCAGATATTGAAATTGAGGACATTTGGTGCAAGTGCTACATTGAGATGAAGAGGTTTGCACGGGAGAGGAGTTTGTGGGGCGCGACATCAAACCACTGAGGAGACTGATGAACAACCTCCGAAAGTTTGTCGGTTAAATTCGGGTTCGCCCTGTCTATTTAGTTTTTTCACTTACTGGTGACATGTTTTGAAATTTACGTACGACCTATGTGGGGAAACTTGACGTCCATATTACGCGGAGTCCTGTAACTGGATGTGCGGTCAGGCTTGCAGGACGGGGCGAATACGGGCTGCTTGTTTCGCAGCCGTCGCTTCGCTTCGCTTCACCTCCTTCGCGTCGCGTCGCGCGCTTCCAGGCGGCCGCACCCGCCCAGCAGGCAGCGCGGCCGCTCGCCGTCGCCTTACAGCCAGATTGGATCCACCTCCACTTCCGCCTCGGCCCTGCTCCTGCTGCTGCTGCTGCTCCTGCCTCACTTCCTTCACGGCGAGACGCAGGACATACCGACCATAGCCGCTCTATTACTTCCAGTCCGGAATGTACCTTCCAGTTCACTGACCCGGAAATTCGCAATATCTCCAGGCGGAACACAAATTTACACACTGCCGAACACGATATTACCTTTCCGAATCCACACTTTATTATTCCCTTTGAAGTTTGCAGGTGTTGCAAATTCTACGTACGTCTTGAATTCATCACTGCCCTCATAAGAATAATTCCTCCAGAAGTGTTATCTGCCTGTAACAGTGTATAAAATATCGTACAATCTGTACTGTGACAACCACTGCAAAGTGCATGGCATCTCCCAGTGTATTACATACTTCCCATTGCACACGTGTGCAAAACCTAAGGGCGTAAGTAACTTTCGCATGACGTGTCACTGCCAAGTAACATACACTATGTGATCAAAAGTATCCGGACACTCCCTAAAACATACTTTTTTACATATTAGGTGCATTGTGTCGCCACATACTGCCAGGTACTCCATACCAGCGACCTCAGTAATCATTAGACATCGTGAGAGATCAGAAGGGGTGCTCCATGGAAACCACGCACTTCGAACGTGGTCAGGTGTTTGAGTGTCACTTACGTCATACGACTGTACGCGAGGTTTCCACACTCCTACACATCCGTAGCTCCACTGTCTACGATGTGATAATGAAGTGGAAACCTGAAAGGACACGTACAGAACAAAAGCCTGCCGGCCGACCTCGTCCGTTGACTGACAGAGGCTGCCGACAGTCGAAGAGGGTCGTAAGATATAGTAGGCAGACATCTATCCATACCATCACACAGCAATTTCAAACTGCATCAGGATCCACTGCAAGTACTACGACAGTTAGGTGGGAGCTGAGAAAACTGGGATTTCATGGTCGAGCGGTTGCTCATAAGCCGCACATTACGCTGGTAAATGACAAACGACGCCTCGCTTAGTGTGAGGAGCGTAAACATTGGACGATTGAACAGTGAAAAAACGTTGTGTGGAGTGACGAATCACGGTACACAATGTGGCGATCCGATGGCAGGGTGTGGGTGTGGTGAAAGGCTGCTGAACGTCATTTGCCAGCGTGTGTAGTGCCAACAGTAAAATTCGGAGTCGTGGTGTAATGGTGTGGTCCTGTTTTTCAAGGAGGAGGCTTTCACCCCTTGTTGTTTTGCGTGGCACTATCACAGCACAGGCCTTCATTGATGTTTTAAGCACCTTCTTGCTTCCGACTGTTGCACGACCTGTGGCGGAGTGGTTACAAGACAATAACATCCCTGTAATGGACTGGCCTTCACAGACTCCTGACCTAAATCCTATAGAACACCTTTGGGATGTTTTGGAACGCCGACTTTGTGCCAGGTCTCACCGACCGACATCGATACCTCTCCTCAGTGCAGCACTCCTTGAAGAATTGGCTGCCATTCCCCAAGAAACCTTCCAGCACCTGATTGAACGTATACCTGCGAGAGTGGAAGCTGTCATCAAGGCTAAGGGTGGGCCAACACCATACTGAATTCCAGCATTGCCGATGGAGGGCGCCACGAACTTGTAAGTCATTTTCAGCAAGGTGTCCGTATACTTTTGATCACATAGTGTACCTCGATGATACGACATAGTATGGTACAGAAGGTAAAAGAAATACACAGTGAGAAAACGGAAATGATACTTTTATTCAAAGCAATAATTGCGCTGAAACCACTGTCTTTTATGATGGTTCCCTGGACTTTACAAAAGGCGGGAGATGGTTCATAACAAGTTGTGTGAACACCACGAACAGAATTGCATGCTGATCAACGAGTTCCCACGCTGTCGACAGGATTGGTAAGGGGTTCTTACCGCTCCATTCTTGCACCAGCGCGACTGACTTCTGCTGGATGATTGGTAGTGCATATGAACGTGCTGCAATATGTCTCCCCAACGCATCCCACATGTACTCGGTGAGACGTAAGTCGGGTAAGTCCGTTCGTCGAATATGCTCTCCTTCGAAGAGGTTCACCACATACGCTGTTCGACTCGGTGGCTCACTGCCATCCTTAAAAAGGTAGTCATTGCCGAATGCACACCTGAAAGGGCGCGAATACGGTTAACAGTTCAGTGTCACAATAAGGTTTACCGGTGAGCGTACCGTGTCAGAGATTTGTAAGTCCTAACGCCCATGCAACATTATGTGTCCCCACATCTTAACACATGGACCACCAAAGCGGTGGTGTTCGGCAACGTTCCTAGGTGCATTAAGTATTCCCACTCTCGCCAAATGAGGTTGCGTCCAGAATCATTATTCAGACGGAATCAGCTCTCATCCGAGAAGAGCATTCCGCTGGTCCAGTCTCTGTGCTCTTGGCACCATTGAAAAATGTACCGCCAATGTGTGGGTGTCAACGCAGCACAACGTACTGCACGTCGGGCAGAGAGACCATCCCCAGGAAGTCAGCGATCCACTGTAGGGCTTGAGATTGCAAGCCTTGCAGTCCTGTTAAATGTGTTTGCAGTTGTACCTGCTATTTGAAGTGGGTGTCCTCTTGCCTGTGGCACAGTGTGACGGTTAACGGCTGCCATGGTTGACCTCGGTCTAGGCACCTGCTCTCCTTCAGGTAGCAGGCCCTATGGTTCGGAACGCTCCCGGGCACTTCAGTGCTACGAGAGATCCTGGCTCCCACTCATCACACTTCATCCTCTTCCACTTTGCCGATAAATCTTTCCCGTGTGAAATCAGTTGTTTCCAGGCCATCAGGTAAGGAAGACCACCATCACAATGCACCGTTATGCTGATAGCCTGACACTGTCATTCCCCGTTCCTTCAGTTGCCCCGTGTTGGTGGGCCAGCCGCATTTGGCGCAATAGTCACGCCGGCCTCACGCCAATTTTCTGTGTTCGGCTGCGGAACATCCGGAAACATCCTCCCGCCCTTGGCTGGCTGGTTCAAATGGCTCTGAGCACTATGGGACTTAACATCTTAGGTCATCAGTCCCCTAGAACTTAGAACTACTTAAACCTAACTAACCGAAGGATATCACACACATCCATGCCCGAGGCAGGATTCGAACCTGCGACCGTAGCAGTCCCGCGGTTCCAAACTGCAGCGCTTAGAACCGCACGGCCACCGCGACCGGCTCTCCCGCCCTTACATTCAATTCTACCGAGTAGTTAATATGTTACGATACTTCATCTATCTCGGCTTTCAGTTTTGCAGAGCAGTGGATCACGTAGGAGGGCTTCTTCCCGCTCCATTTGCATGTGGAGAATAATTGGTTGAATAAATAAGACATCTTCTACTCTCAGCTGCGTATAATACAAGTAATTAGCGTAAAATTTAAAACAAATCAATTAAACTACTGGTAGTATGTTTACTTCCACATACAAATGTATGTGGCGGAGAGCACCATCATTATTCCACACTACCCGTATTCTAGTCGTGAAATGTGCGAAAGGAGAGAAATTGGAAGTACATTTCTGTGTAAAATCGAATTGATCTGATTTCTATTCTGGTCATTAAGCATGACTGCTGTATCCTAGAGATACAGTGCGTCCACACTGGACTCTCATTCGGGAGGACGACTGTTCAAACCTGCGTCCGTCCATCTTGATTCAGGTGTTCCATGATTCCGCTAAATCGCTTCAGACAAATTCCGGGACGGTTGCTTTGAAGGGCCACAACCGACTTCTTTCCCAACCTTCCCTAATCGATGGCGTCACTGTTCGGTCCCCTCCTCCAAATCAACCAACCAACCAACTCTGCACCTCCTGCGGCACAGTCGCGTCGGCAGGGTTGCCTGCTCGACAGAGTAACCACAACATAGCTCCGGTCAAGTTCGCGGGTGGGCACCAAGTCTGCTTGCGGGTACCGAGGGTGCTGCACTACTCTACAACACCAGCCACGTTCACTGAACTACAGCGGGACAGTATCCTTCCACTTGGGTATTTTGAGGGCAGCAGAGGCCAACAATAGCGACTTGTCTTAGAGGTATGAGCGAGTTATCACCGATAGCTCTAAACTGGTCTAGTAACGTGTCCTTCCTCAACGACGCTCCTTAGGTCAGCTCCCCTCGAATGGACTTGGAATTTAGAACGAGTAAACTGTTTTGTGTATCATTATGCCAAGTGATCAGTAGTGCACATGCCTGTTTCACGTCGATACTTTTTGTAAGAGAACTGTGTTTACTGGATGTGCAATAAATATTGTGTGTGTGTGTGTGTGTGTGTGTATTGTGTATTAAACCGGGGACCTAGAAACGATGGCAAGGCTTCGTCCCGCCGTAGCCCTCAGTGGTTACAACAGGCCACAGCAGTCCACCCACCCCACCACCGCACACCGAACCCAGGATTATTGGGCGGTTCGGCCCCCAGTGGAAACTCTCCCCCCCCCCCCCCCCCACCAGATGTGTCCCCAAATGTTTCCGTGTTAAATTAATTATGGTGTACGCATACGTGGAGACTGTGTTTGTGCAGCCATCGCCGTCACAGTGTAACTGAAGCGGAATAAGGGGAACCAGCCCGCATTCACCAGGGTAGGTGGAAAACCGCCTTAAAAACCATGTGGCACACCGGACTTAGACACTAATCCGCCGGACGGATCCGTGCCGGGGACCGGCACGCATTCCCGCTCGGAAGCAGCGCGTGAGACCGCGCAGCTAGACGGGTTGGCGCAACAAATATTGTTACTTTCATTTCTGTCACTCCTTAGTTGTGTAACCACCTTAAACTGAGAAAATTACTTTTGCATGGATGTAGCTCAGCGTAACGACAAATAGAGAAATGATATGCAAAGGGTTGTCATAAAGTTGTAATTATCATCTCGAAAAATAAGGTTACTTGATTTTTTTGTATTTTTTGCAGGTACATGTTTGCAGCCGTAGTACATGTGTCTCTGGAAATAAAATATTAACACGTAACCACCCCTTATATGTGGGATTGAAATTAAATTGTCTTTAGCTTTTTTTCTTTAATCCAGTGTTGGTAAGATTCCATGATAACGAATTCCTAGCGAGTGTTTTGTCTGAAAGATAACATTATTGTACATTAGTTTCCTTCGGATGGATAAAAATATCCCTTTGTTTTTCTTTCATTACTGCGCAGTTTTGTCTATGAAGCCAATTTCAAATCGCCAATTCCATCCGTTTATACCATTGTGTGATACAACAAGTGCTTGGATTCTAACGATTGTACGTATATTCTGATGAGCTACGCTACACAAACATTAGAAAACAGCTTCACCACCGAAACTACTCCGTAACTGAGAACGAAATAAAGGGGTATTCAAGGCATTCAACGGCTTCCAGTAAGGATACAATATTATCGCTCAGACAGTTTGTGGCGGCTGTGAACCCTGTTGTAACCAAAGTATTGGAACAACTGTTTTGTTAGAGGCCATCTGCGCAGATGGATTATACTTTTCCTATTACTCTCAGGCTACAAGTCTTTCCCACAGCAAGGTTCATGTGATTTTGTCATAAGTCTATTCTAGCAGCAGCTGATTCCCTCAGACTGCGGCCGGTGTGGCTGTGCGGTTCTAGGCACTACAGTCTGGAACCGCGTGGCCGCTACGGTCGCAGGTTCGAATCCTGCCTCGGGCATGGATGTGTGTGATGTCCTTAGGTGAGTTAGCTTTAAGTAGTTCTAAGTTCTAGGGGACTGATGACTACAGATGTTAAGTGCCATAGTACTCAGAGCCATTTGAACCCTCAGACTGGTCGGCGATGGTGTGACTGAAGAAAACATGGTTTCTTTGTGTCTATTTACGCACATGACATAACGTCTGATTTGGAGGTCAGCTGCCAGTCTAAGACAACAGATATTCATCTGATGCTTTTCCTGCATTTTCTAATGATGCAGTGTGTCTGTATACAACCGCGCCGTCGAGGAATACTGCACCTAGTATAGACTCGCTGTCTTAAATTTTCTTCGTCAGGTGATGGAAATGGTGAGAGCTGGACTATAAACCGTCGACCTTTTTTAGTATGGACCCTTTTTCCGGAGGAATTATCTTCATGTTACAAATGAACTCTCTTGGGTTAAATTTTACCCTGCTTTTTCAGTCCCATGTCTCATTCTCGTTTTCCTTCCAGTATGTCGTCTCTGATGTTGTCGAAGGCGACTAGAGTTTAACTTTAAACTATCGATACTTGTGGTGTTCCCTTCACGCAGAAAATCTTACTCACCACTGTGCAATCTGCGAGCTGCAACAAGCAGTAGTACATAATAGTAGTCTAGGTAGTAGATCGGGTAACCTCTAGGTACTACTTTATATTGACGATGCGAATACAGTGTACTGAAAATTCCGCTTGTTATTGCGACGAGTTGTAAAATTCACTCGCTGAAAGAACTACTTCCATAACAAACGTGTACATCAGTCATCACTCGTTTTCGTAATGATAAATTGTACAAACAAGTAAGATGATTATTTCCTCAATTGTTTTGAGTGGAAATCGTCTTTCTTGTTCAGTAAGTGGATGAATTTAAATGAGACTGTCCATCTATGGGACCACTCACTAATTTAAGGTTCTCAGTAATCTCCAATTTTACCCGATTTATGAAAACCACTATATGTCACAGAATTATAACCAGAAAAGGAGACAGTAGAAGCGTTTGAGAAGTGGTTTTAAAAAGGCGCGCTGAAAATTAAGTGGAATGATAAAGTGAGGTGTGAGGAGGTTCTGTGCAGAAGCAGCGAGGAAAAGAATGTGTGTTTAACAATGACACGAAGAACTGGTAGGATGATATTGCAACTGCAACATACCTTAATTTATGTATAAAGTGTGGCAGTGGCACATGTAAAGTACGGTTTATTCCAAATTCGCACGTGGAAAATTGTTCTTATCGTGTCTTACCATCCTGTCCGCGCTCTTATTGCTGGAATGGAGAAATATGGCCGACGGTTATTCATATGAACACGAGAGAGACTGTGCAAATTTATTTCCGTTTTCTGCCATACACGAAAAAAAAATTGGTAAATTGCCCTAGTTCGTTCTCATACAGTTCGAAAAAACATTGTTAGCTCCCTACGTGAATTCTTAAAATGTTCGCAGTGCTGACTTTCTCAAGCTTTTCAATTCCAGGTTCAGTGAGTGAGACAGTAGAAAACTGAACCCGATTCTGAATCCGTGCCTGAGTGGGAACCATCAGGAGGGAAGAAATGGTGGCGGGGCAGCGTCAAGCCAGTCAGGAGACTGATTATATATAATAAACTCTCCTCACCGCCCCCCTCCCCTTTCCCCGCCCTCCCGCCAGAAAATAGGGTGGTGAAGTGCAGGCACATTTACTGACACTTGAAGTTTTTTTTTTTTTTTTTTTTTTTTTTTTTTTTTTTTTTTTTTTTATCAGAGATACGTTCCCCTGTTGCCTTCCTACGTCTTTTGGAAGTACCAGTCGGCTTTCAGCGATTCAAGCCCCGGTGAAAGAGGCGAGCGCGGTAGGGCCCGGTAATCAAACTCGTCAGGCGGCGGGTTCTGTCGGCCCTGGAGACGCGCACAGTAGGCGAGGGGCAAATAAACGCCGCGAGCGCCCCCGAAGTGTCGCGCTCCCTGCGGACGGGCTGAGAGCTTTGCCGTGTCGCTGACGTCACCAGCAATAGGCCGCCTAGTGCCCTGGCGGGTAGCGCCCAACTCCCTGCCTGTGGAAAAACCGTGCTCCGCTGCCCTGCACGTGTTTACACGCAACGCGTCTCAGGCCCAACTTTTGTTGCAGCGTTCCGGCTATGAGGCCCGAATAGGAACAGAATTCAACTCAACAGTTTAATAAATCGTATATTTCACATGTGCCAGCTCGCCCTCTCCCTTGTCCACACGATCATCTGAGCTTACTAAGTAGGGCATTAGTCTTTAAACGTAACTGTGTTTTATTGCGGTTTTTGCCATTAATAACACCCGATGAAACTGTCCAGAGATGTGTTACCACATTATTTGTTTAATTGCAACGCACTTCCGAACCTCTATGCTGTCTCAAAGTGCAAGGAAAAATTACGGTTGGAGATCTTGGATTGAATAAGGAACGGGGAACAAATAGCGACCGTTTTCGATTAATGGCTCTCTCATTCCCCGCGACCTTGTAATGATAAGCATACCGGCTAAAGTATTGGTCATCATCTTAAAAGATCGCACCGATCGCTTTGGAGGGCTGTAGATATTTTAACGCTGGTCCCAGCCGGTCGTAAGACACATTACCGCTGACGTATGTCGTAGTAGTGAAGTGGTCAATCGGTTGCATAAAATCAGCGCAGTAATACAGGTCGATGTGGAGATGTTACGGAAATCCAGGAAGCAGCTGTCGTGTATCGACATGGCCATCACCACTCCGTAAATGAATTTTCCCGATTTCTAAGTCTACATACATCATGCACTGCCCAACGTGCCTACAAGGAACGGTGTACCTATCGCAGCCATGCACCACACCGTACGAACAGTGATCGTACAAATATCCTAACAGACAGAGACGATTGTCACGCCTTGTCAACTGCATGTCTTCAATGGGTCAAACAACAAAAACAGGGCAGTGGCTGACTTGAGGCCCGTAATGTGCTTCGACGAGTCGCAATTTTTGCCTCTTTGCAAATGATGAACGGTGTTGAGTGCTCCTGCGTTTAACCCGCATTATGTGGAGCGTGTAGTTGAGGGCGGAGTTGATGCTGTTGTGTTTTGTGAGTGTTCGTCATACCATGACTTCGGCCTACTCAATCAGGTTACCGTGAACGTCATGCAGGATGTTTATTTCTACACCTTCATCGTAAGTATGCTGAGAACATTACCTTCTTCTAAGATGTCAACAGCATAACAATAGTGCGATTAGCTGATGGTTACGCGAGAGCTGCTTGTAGTCTCATCTGCGCGAGTAGTGAGTTGTATTCATTGTCGAATAAATAAGCGTTATGCAAAATTTAATTCGAACAAGATCGCTGCTTCGCGAGGGACAGACAGCTGCGAATACTCAACCGGTGCACGTCATAAACACGATGCGTAATGTAAATGAACCCGGACCACTGAGCACGTAATTGTGTGTAGTGTAAAAGTACCCCGAGTGGCCACTGATGTTTAAAGAACAAAAAGTAAAGTGGTAAAAGTTGGTAATTGTATACAGAGTTGTGCTGTGAAGGCTAAGGCATTCCTGCCTTGTTCAAGTTTACGATTGAATGGAAGCAGTATTGGTCACTTTAATCTCATTACAGAAAAAGTTAGGACACATATGTTTACATCACGTTTTTGTTTTTAGATGAAACACATACTCGTAAACAGACATGAAAATCTTTGAGCTTCAAGGACCGTAAACCGCCAAGTTTCTGAGTATGCGTACGAAGCATTAAATGCAAAGTAAATTACATGAAAGAAAAACGGTATGCTGGATAAAGCTGTAAGACGTACAATATCGTTTCCATGGCTCATATCAGAAAGTGAGTATAAATCAGTCCTGTTTGTGTGTGTATTTCTACGTCTACATACATACTCCACGAGCTACCGTATGGGAAGTGGCGGAGTTTACCCTGTACCACTACTGCTCATTTCCTTTCCTGTCCCACTCGCAGATAGAGCTAGCGAAAAACTACTTTCTACGCCTCCATAATAACCTTAATTTCTCTTATCTCGTGGTCTTTACGCGAAATGTACCATGTTGGCAGTACAATCATTCTGCAGCCAGCTGCTAATGCCGGTCCTATAATTTTTTTGAATAGTGTTCTTCGATAAGGTCGTCGTCTTCGTCCTAGGATTCGCGTCTGAGCTCACAAAGCATCTCTGTAGCAGTCACGTGATAATATTATCTACCGGTAACAAATTTAGCGGCACGCTTCTGAATTGCTTAGATATCTGCCTTTCATGCGACCTGGTGGGAGCAGTACTCAAGAATGGATTGCACAAGTGTTGTATGCGCTGTCTCCTTTGTGGATGGTCTACACTTATGTAAAACTCTGCTGATAAACCGAAGTCGACCTCCGCGTTCCCAACTACCGCTGCTCGCCCTGTCCGTCAGATCTTTTATGTACACTCCTGGAAATTGAAATAAGAACACCGTGAATTCATTGTCCCAGGAAGGGGAAACTTTATTGACACATTCCTGGGGTCAGATACATCACATGATCACACTGACAGAACCACAGGCACATAGACACAGGCAACAGAGCATGCACAATGTCGGCACTAGTACAGTGTATATCCACCTTTCGCAGCAATGCAGGCTGCTATTCTCCCATGGAGACGATCGTAGAGATGCTGGATGTAGTCCTGTGGAACGGCTTGCCATGCCATTTCCACCTGGCGCCTCAGTTGGACCAGCGTTCGTGCTGGACGTGCAGACCGCGTGAGACGACGCTTCATCCAGTCCCAAACATGCTCAATGGGGGACAGATCCGGAGATCTTGCTGGCCAGGGTAGTTGACTTACACCTTCTAGAGCACGTTGGGTGGCACGGGATACATGCGGACGTGCATTGTCCTGTTGGAACAGCAAGTTCCCTTGCCGGTCTAGGAATGGTAGAACGATGGGTTCGATGACGGTTTGGATGTACCGTGCACTATTCAGTGTCCCCTCGACGATCACCAGTGGTGTACGGCCAGTGTAGGAGATCGCTCCCCACACCATGATGCCGGGTGTTGGCCCTGTGTGCCTCGGTCGTATGCAGTCCTGATTGTGGCGCTCACCTGCACGGCGCCAAACACGCATACGACCATCATTGGCACCAAGGCAGAAGCGACTCTCATCGCTGAAGACGACACGTCTCCATTCGTCCCTCCATTCACGCCTGTCGCGACACCACTGGAGGCGGGCTGCACGATGTTGGGGCGTGAGCGGAAGACGGCCTAACGGTGTGCGGGACCGTAGCCCAGCTTCATGGAGACGGTTGCGAATGGTCCTCGCCGATACCCCAGGAGCAACAGTGTCCCTAATTTGCTGGGAAGTGGCGGTGCGGTCCCCTACGGCACTGCGTAGGATCCTACGGTCTTGGCGTGCATCCGTGCGTCGCTGCGGTCCGGTCCCAGGTCGACGGGCACGTGCACCTTCCGCCGACCACTGTCGACAACATCGATGTACTGTGGAGACCTCACGCCCCACGTGTTGAGCAATTCGGCGGTACGTCCACCCGGCCTCCCGCATGCCCACTATACGCCCTCGCTCAAAGTCCGTCAACTGCACATACGGTTCACGTCCACGCTGTCGCGGCATGCTACCAGTGTTAAAGACTGCGATGGAGCTCCGTATGCCACGGCAAACTGGCTGACACTGACGGCGGCGGTGCACAAATGCTGCGCAGCTAGCGCCATTCGACGGCCAACACCGCGGTTCCTGGTGTGTCCGCTGTGCCGTGCGTGTGATCATTGCTTGTACAGCCCTCTCGCAGTGTCCGGAGCAAGTATGGTGGGTCTGACACACCGGTGTCAATGTGTTCTTTTTTCCATTTCCAGGAGTGTATTTAGAGAACAGAGCGGTCCCGTCACACTTCCCTGAGACATCACTGACGGTACCCCCGTCTCTGATGAACGCTTGCCGCCGAGGATAACGTACTGGGTTGTGTTACTTAAGAAGTCTTGAAGTCACTCACATATCTGAGAACCTAACCCGTATACTCATACCTTCGTTAACAGTCTGCTGTGGGGGCACCGTGTCAAGTGCTTTTCGAAAATCTAGGAATATGAAATCTGCCTGTTGCCCTGCATCCACTTGTACTTTCAGGTTGTTTACAGAACCACTGAAGCGACAAATAAATAAAGTATTTGTGAATATGTTTTTAATAAACGTATTCTCTCTTTTCCATGCTGCTGTATACATCTTTATTATTCTATATGACATCTTACACTTGAAATAACATCTGCAGACGTTCTAACGTGTTACCCCATTTTAAGTTTATAAGCAGCGTTATTCATCTAACTGTGAAAATTTCCTCTTGGTTCCTCCATAAAGTGAACAGATGCCCTGCGTTGAGCTTGTCCTCATCCTTCATCTGTATCATTGTGAATCAGTACACTTCGGGACTGTAGTGTTATTTCGCTGTCAGTCTTTGCCAAGAGGCTGCAATACAATGAAACAGAACAGAATCGTTTCCTCATCGGATGAACGTTACTCAGATGCTCAGTGAATCCAGTGGCAGACGCTGCAAGAGTGGCGTTGTGCATGACGGAGTGGTTTACCGTTGAAATTTCGCGAGCCTATTTCCCGAGAAGGATAGGCCAACATAATCCAGCGGAATAATGGCACCATGAGAAAACTAGAGAAATTGGATATCTTACAGCTTGACATGCAGTAACTTTTGCCACGTGCCCTTCTTGTAAGGGACGGAGAAGGGGAGACGAAAAGATGGTGGTATCAAAAGTATCCTCCGCCTCACACCTTAAGTTGACTTATGGCGTAGTAGATGTAGAACTGATATGTGCATCCCTGAAATATGAAACGTTTATTACCTATATATAGGGAGGACAGAAACAGTCTGAAAAGCTTGTAAGAATGTTGCAGGTATATTGTACTGGGAAATAAATGTTTAAAAAAATTCGAGACATCGCGTCGTTTCCAAGTTATTTAACATGGAAGTTAGGCTATCAAACTGTGGCGTGCGCAAATTCAAGCTTCCTACCAGACACAGTGTCGCCAAACTCGTTCTTCGTTTGGCTGCTCCAAACCGAAAAAACGTAACTTCTACTAACCTAGCTTCAAGGCACATTTTAACTGGTAATCATCATTGTTGAACAATTGGTAGCTCACGGATAAAAAAATGTCTGTGTATTACCACATTTTAGTGTGTCCAGGCGCTTGAATTTGCGCGCGCAACGACCTGATTGGCTAGCTTCAGTGCTAAATGACAGAGAAACGGCACTAGGTATCGAATTCTTTCTTAACAAATATTTCTCGGCACAACTTAAAAGCTTTTCATACGGTTTACTACCGTGTAAACCAACTTGTATGGGACGTATTAAATAAGAGTCCCATTTGTCTTGCGGGAGCAATGCATGAGGAAGGCCAAAACAGGCAAAGGTTCTATGGCTCAACGTCACAGTGCAAGTCGTTCAAATGGATGCCGCTTCAGCAACATGCATGCCTCGTGGGGGACCGTCCCTCTTCCCCCCCCCCCCCCCCCTTTTCTCGTCAGTGTGTTGGTGGGGCTTCCTCTGCTCCTAGCGCCCCCTCCCCCTCTTTTTAAGCTAAAAGGCAAATAATAGAGCTTAACGTATACTTAAATTAGCCTTACTTATTCTGATGGATATCGCTCTTTTTTTGTCCTTTTTTCGTATCACCAGAATATACGAGAGTAAATGTATTTGGTTATAACAACACAATATATGCAGAAACTAAGATTCCTTGTCCCTTTCCCTCGCGTAATGTATGATCTAAGGAGCTTCATCATACGTCAACTTCTTAGGCGCGTTGTCTCCCCCGAAGAAAGGGTATAGTGTTCTTCCGTTTGTAGAGTAGTACGTCCGTTCAGCACAGTGAAAATTGAAGCCTCGAGCTGTGACAGCGTATCGATTTTGTAACGGGAGCGCTGTAGACGGAGCGGAGACAGGTCACGTGACTGGCTAGCGAGTTGATTGCAGCTTTTTCACGGCATCCGGCTGTAGAATGCACCAGCAGCGCACTGGCCGATCGAGTATTTCCGAATCGCGACCTCTTCGCCGCTGTAATTGTTGTGCTTTATTACGTCCGAAGCAATTGCACTACCCTGCCCGCCTCTGCATGTTTCTTTAGTTCTCTCCTTTTTTATTGCTGCGTTCTGTTCGCTCATATTTGCCACAGCAAGCGGCACAGCCGAGCGGGCTTACGTCAGTCGCCTCCACCTGCCTTTTACCCTTCCCCCGCGCTTAGAAGCCTACAACTCTATTTTCTGATGAAAGTCATCTCGCAACAGTTTTTCGCCACTCTCATTCGTAGGCAAGGAGTAAATTTATCGATGCTACATAGAGGTAACCTAACCTAAACTAATCTAATCTAATCTGACCTAACCTATTTAAAATCATTTTTGTTTCTGTCGTGCTGGTAGTTGTTTCAAATAAAGTAAAAATCAAGTGTAAACTTCAACTGTTCAGTAGTACTGTTCGCACAACTTTCAAAAGAAGACGTACTGTGTATGTTTAGCTCGAATGAATGAAGTTTAATGATATCTTTTTTTTAAATTGTTTACTGAGGCGAGGTTATCGCGTTGCCCTCGTATCGCTACGTCTGAAATCCCACACTGTAGTCAGTTCGCCAATAAGGTCACCCGTACATTTACTTCCAGATTCATCGGTACTCTTGTTCGTGTACGAACAATGACACGTTTCCGGTTCCCATCATGAAAAAACATCGGACATCTTCCTTCGTCATGGAAGCCACTTGGAGTGTCACGCTGTGTGGGTACAGACTACTGCAGCCCTTTTATTGTTACCACCAATGCGTAAGTAGCTAGTGTGTTGCTTGTGGAAGACACGCGTTGACCACTCTTTGGGGGTGAACATTGTCCTTCGGGAAATAGTTTGTGCGCCCAGAGGAACGCCATACGAGGATTCCAGACATGAGCCCAAAAGCATACTTCAGACAGTTTGAAAAGTGCAATGGCACCTCAAATAATAGAAATGCATTCGAAAGAGCTGCAGTGCGTGAACTGCGCAAGCAACGCTCTACCCACCTTCTGAACCGCATTGCAATCGATATGTTTATTGTTTCATACGCATATAGACTCGATAGGCATATATCTCAGTTCAGATTTTGTAAGAAGTCCATCGAGATGAAGCCATAGAAGAAGGCAATACCGTCGTCTGTGGTGCAGTGGGAATGTCAACAATAGCACAATTTCTGCCTTGCAACTGTTTGTATATCGTAGGGATCCTTCAAGTCAGGCAGACGTACACTGGCAGTCTCGGTTCCTCTTACTTGTGCATACTCCGCTGCACTCTCTACACCCCTTGAGGTACTATTCACTTTCAGCTACGATTAGCCTCATGGGACGGTTAAAACCAAGTATCTCTGAAGGGAGAAAAAAAAGGACAAAATGTTCACTTTTGCCTCTTAATACTAAAACCTATTGCGTTTTGATTCATGTCGTTCTTCCACACTCTGGAATCATTCTTTCACTTAATACTAAGCAGCTAGCTCCAAACGAGAATTCGCTTTTAATTGTAGAAAATGCTTGTAAAATGTAGGTTTTCCTTCTACGTTTATGGCTCTTACCGTGCTAATTTTTCTTTTAATGGCACGGAGTCAATCTAGGACAAGATATATTTAAAGTTGCTTTGGATTAAAAGCTGTTCACAATATCCAGTGTCTGGAGATGAAACAGCAATCGCCCGAATCCGAAGTCCACGAGACACATTGTTAACAAGGTTCCAAGTCATTACGAGATGACACTTGTATAGTAAGTGTACTGTAGTGGCTCTCACGGAAAAGTAAGTTTAGAAATAACACACTCCAAAAATTAGTGGCCCAGACGGTCTTGTCCTTAAGACCTGGAATTCATATAATTAATTTCTAGCGAGTTTCACTGTCAATCAGTACACGCAAAGCAGCAACGTTTCCTGCAGACGATCAGCACAAAGAGTGGGTGTAAGTCCACAAGCTATAGGTACGTAATCTGCAGTGGTCATGTCAACATAACTGTCTTCAAGGATTAGGCCTGCCGCGTGGTCTGGGGCGCCTTGTCACGGTCCCTGCGGCTCACCCCGTCGGATGTTCGAGTCCTCCCTCGGGAATGGGTGTGTGTGATGTCCTTAGTTTAGTTAAGTTTAAGTAGTTCTAATTCTCCGATGTTAAGTCCCGTAGTGCTCAGAGCCATTTGAACCATTTGAATTTGATCGTTCAGAGATTTCACTAAACCCGCCCAAAGATGTAAACAACCATGCATGAGCAGCGCCTATTAGACGGAGGGGTCCTACAGCTCATTATTTTGTCATTCCATCAGGAAGGAGGTACACGGCTCGTGTTGTCTGTAGTTCAACCATGCTTAGACGGTCAAAACCGCGGTTCTATCGCGTCCACATTGTTACTTTCTGCTAAGAAGGGCTCTCAGCAAGGGAAGTGTCCAGGCGCTCGGAGTGAAACAAAGCGATGTTGTTCGGACATGTAGGAGATACAGAGAGACAAGAACTGTCGATGACATGCTTTGCTCAGACCGCCCAAGGGCTGACCACTACCTACGGATTATGGCTCGGAGGAACCCTGACAGCAACGCCACCATGTTGAATAATGCTTTTCGTGCAGCCACAGGACATAGTGTTGCGACTCAAACTGTGCGCAATAGCCTGCATGACGCGTACTTCACTCCCGACGTCCACGGCGAGGTCCATCTTTGCAACCACGACCCCATGGAGCGCGGTACAGATGGGCTCAACAACATGCCGAATGGACGACTCAGGATTGGCATCACTTCTCTTCACCGATGAGTGTCGCGTATGCCTTCAAACAGACAATGGTCGGAGACGAGTTTGCAGGAACCCGGTCGGGCTGAACGCCTTAGACACACTGCCCAGCGAGTGCAGCAAGGTGGAGGTCGCTGCTGTTTTGGGGTGGCATGGAAGGCGCCGTAATGGCTGTACGATACGTGAATGCCATCCTCCGACCGATAGTGCAACCATATCGGCAGCATATTGGCTAGGGATTCGTCTTCATGGACGACAATTCGCACCCCCATCGTGCACATATTGTGAATGACTTCCTTCAGGATAACGACATCGCTCGACTATAGTGGCCAGCATGTTCTCTACACGTGAACCCTATGGAACATGCCTGGGATAGACTGAAATGGGCTCCTTATGGACGACGTGACTCACCAACTACTGTGAGGGATCTACGCCGAATCGCCGTTGAGGAGTGGGACAATCTGGACCAACAGTGCCAGTGGATGGTATGCCACGACGAATACCGGCATGCATCAATGCAAGAAGACTTGCTACTGGATGTCAGAGGTACCGGTGTGTACAGCAATCTTGACCACCACCTCTGAAGGTCTCGCTGTATGGTGGTACAACATGCGATGCGTGGTTTTCATGAGCAATAAAGAGGGCGGAAGTGAGTGATATTTATGTTGGTCTCTATTCCAATTTTCTGTACAGGTTCCGGAACTCTCGGAACCGAGGTGATGCAAAACTGTTTTTGATGTTTATATTATTAGAGCGAGGCGACTTTTTGTTCCTTTAATCATATTTTGTAGCTCTCCCATTGTCATCGGATCTGCACGGACGCTGGTATTTGTGTTTATTTGTGGTTCTTCTTTATTACCTCACAGTCATTTGAAGTATTTTAATCATTCTTTTTCGGAAATTACATTTAACTATAAAGTATCTCGTTCTCGTTTGTTCATATGATTCATGATCTTCTATGCTATGTTTCGTCTTCCATGAATATCATAGTCTATTTCGCTCACTTTGACTCATATATCGGCGGTCCCGACTTTTCGTTCGACTGCTGTCTATACCAAAATGAACTGATTTGTCGAATTTCCAGCTCTTTTTTCTTTTTTTGGGAGGGAGGGAGATGGGGTGGGCTTGGTAACAGCCTATTTTGAAACTCCGCCTCAATGTCAGGAAATATAGTCTGAGGCGACAAAAGTCGTGAGATTCGTCCTAATATGTCGTCGGACCTCCTTTTCCCCGCGTAGTGCAGCAACCCAAGTATGAACTCAAGTCGTTGGAAATTTCTCGCATAAAAATTGAGTCATGCTGCCTTATAGCCGTCCACAATTGCGAAAGTGTTGCCGGTGCAGGATTTTGAGCACGAAATGCCCTCTTGGGTTCTTCGGGAACGTGAAGTACATGACTGGCTGCAAATGTCTACAAGTAGCCGAATGTAACCATTTACAGTTAATTATAGGTTCAGTTTGACCAGAGGATCCACCCCATTTCATGTAAACATAGCCCACACCATTATGGAGCCACCACCAGCCTGCACAGTGCCTTGTTGACAACTTGGGTCCATGGCTATGGTGGAGTTAGCGCTTCACTCGAATCCTATCATAAGCTCCTACAAACTGACATTGGGACACATCTGACAAGGCCACGGTTTTCCAGTCGTCTAGGGTCCAACCGATATGGTCTCGGGGCCATGAGAGGCGTTGTAGGCAATGTCGTACTGTTAGCAAAGACACTCCGTCGGTCGTTTGCTGCCATAGGCAGTTAACGCAAGCTTACGCCACACTGTCCTTTAGGGTACGCTCGCCGTACGTGTCACACTGATTTCTGCGTTTAGTCCACGCATGTTGCTAATCTGTTAGCCCTGACAACCCTACGCAAACGCTGCTGCTCTCGGTCGTTACGTTGGCCGTTACTGCGTTGTTCATGGTGAGAGGTAATGCCTGAATTTCGTATTCGCAGCACACTCTTGATACTGTCGATCCGGTGTACTGAATTCCCTAACGATTTCCGAATGGAATGCCCCCATGCTTCTAGCTCCAACTACCATTCCACTTTCAAAGGCTGTTAGTTCCCGTCGCGCGGTCAGAAACCTTTTCACATGAATCACTTGTATAGAAATGAGAGCTATGCCAATGCACTGCTCTTTTGTACCTTGTATACGCGACACTACCGCCATCTGTTTATATGCATATTTCCATCCCATGACAATTGTCACCTCAGTATAAGACCTAGTTTCTCTGTTGGTGGGCCGGCCGCGGTGGTCTAGCGGTTCTAGGCGCTCTGTCCGGAACCGCGCGACTGCTACGGTCGTAGGTTCTAATCCTGCCTCGGGCATGGATGTGTGTGATGTCCTTAGGTTAGTTAGGTTTAAGTAGTTCTAAGTTCTAGGGGACTGATGACCACAGATGTTAAGTCCCATAGTGCTCAGAGCCATTTTCTCTGTTGGTGTCTCAAATGGGCATTAAGCCTACTGTTCAACGCGAGCAGCAAACAGAACCCAGCTAACAGTCTACGAGTACACATAGTAGTTGCTGTTACGCAATAGCTTCCGCTGTAAAGTGTTCGTATGCGAAATCGCCCTGCACGGGGGTGTCGCAGCAGGCTTGGCTGATCGGAATTAGGGAAGAGAGGGATCTCTGTCTTGTATGCTTTCGTGTCACAAGAGAACAGTACTATTCGATTTAATGTACCGGAAAAATTGTGTGCGTCAGACAATACCGTCGAAAAATGGCACCGGTGATTTCGATGTGGAGACACGGCCCGTCCCTAGCAGGCCTCTACATATTCATTCTCCGGTGAATATTTATGATTTCGTTTGCATATTTTGCGTGCGGAACTGCAGTGGAACAAATTAGCATGGCGCGAATTTCGAACTAAAATGGTTTTCAATTGGCAACTGGCCTCTCGCTGTGTTAAGCGTACAGCAGCAGCAGCATGGAACTGTAGGCCGACCGCAGTTTCCACGCTGACAGCAGCAGCGGTCTTCCAGCTCTTCGCATTCCATGCTTTTTGATTTAGCCGCGGAGGCAGCGTTCTTATTTTCACTGTTTTGGCTTCGACGCATGTTGATCCCGAGTCAAGTTTATAAGCTTTCTTTGGGTTCGAAGCTGGACTTCCTGCTAGTGCTGCTCGAAGCATTTGGAACGAGTATAAACTGTTCCTCCCTGTCGAAACGGTTTCGTCGTTGGTCGTATTCCTCACGCGTATATCTTACTCCGTGATTCTATTATTGCGTACGTATGTTTGTACCACTTCTTTTGATGTGCAATATAACTGCGTCAGGGAGTCTTCAAACCACAGAAATTGCAACTTAAATGGACTCCACATAATCTGGTGTATTTTTCAACGAAATTCCTACGGATTTCTTTCTATATATATTCATATTTTTATAGGTACACTTATAATTTTTGATTAGCAACTTTTTATTTGATGCAGCCAATGCGTTGATTGGCCAAATCATTAGGCACTACAAAATGTACACGCTGTTTCGGCTTCTGTCGTATAATCACAGAAACTGTGCAGTACATAGAAAGCCAGTAGCTGACTACACTCCTGGAAATGGAAAAAAGAACACATTGACATCGGTGTGTCAGACCCACCATACTTGCTCCGGACACTGCGAGAGGGCTGTACAAGCAATGATCACACGCACGGCACAGCGGACACACCAGGAACCGCGGTGTTGGCCGTCGAATGGCGCTAGCTGCGCAGCATTTGTGCACCGCCGCCGTCAGTGTCAGCCAGTTTGCCGTGGTATACGGAGCTCCATCGCAGTCTTTAACACTGGTAGCATGCCGCGACAGCGTGGACGTGAACCGTATGTGCAGTTGACGGACTTTGCGCGAGGGCGTATAGTGGGCATGCGGGAGGCCGGGTGGACGTACCGCCGAATTGCTCAACACGTGGGGCGTGAGGTCTCCACAGTACATCGATGTTGTCGCCAGTGGTCGGCGGAAGGTGCACGTGCCCGTCGACCTGGGACCGGACCGCAGCGAAGCACGGATGCACGCCAAGACCGTAGGATCCTACGCAGTGCCGTAGGGGACCGCACCGCCACTTCCCAGCAAATTAGGGACACTGTTGCTCCTGGGGTATCGGCGAGGACCATTCGCAACCGTCTCCATGAAGCTGGGCTACGGTCCCGCACACCGTTAGGCCGTCTTCCGCTCACGCCCCAACATCGTGCAGCCCGCCTACAGTGGTGTCGCGACAGGCGTGAATGGAGGGACGAATGGAGACGTGTTGTCTTCAGCGATGAGAGTCGCTTCTGCCTTGGTGCCAATGATGGTCGTATGCGTGTTTGGCGCAGTGCAGGTGAGCGCCACAATCAGGACTGCATACGACCGAGGCACACAGGGCCAACACCCGGCATCATGGTGTGGGGAGCGATCTCCTACACTGGCCGTACACCACTGGTGATCGTCGAGGGGACACTGAATAGTGCACGGTACATCCAAACCGTCATCGAACCCATCGTTTTACCATTCCTAGACCGGCAAGGGAATTTGCTGTTCCAACAGGACAATGCACGTCCGCATGTATCCCGTGCCACCCAACGTGCTCTAGAAGGTGTAAGTCAACTACCCTGGCCAGCAAGATCTCCGGATCTGTCCCCCATTGAGCATGTTTGGGACTGGATGAAGCGTCGTCTCACGCGGTCTGCACGTCCAGCACGAACGCTGGTCCAACTGAGGCGCCAGGTGGAAATGGCATGGCAAGCCGTTCCACAGGACTACATCCAGCATCTCTACGATCGTCTCCATGGGAGAATAGCAGCCTGCATTGCTGCGAAAGGTGGATATACACTGTACTAGTGCCGACATTGTGCATGCTCTGTTGCCTGTGTCTATGTGCCTGTGGTTCTGTCAGTGTGATCATGTGATGTATCTGACCCCAGGAATGTGTCAATAAAGTTTCCCCTTCCTGGGACAATGAATTCACGGTGTTCTTATTTCAATTTCCAGGAGTGTATATACTGCAGCTGGCAGAGGTAGTGTTTCTGAAATAAACAGCCGTCCTCAGCTGGTAATGAAGGCGCGGCCCGCGCCCTGGGACGCGGTCTGTTGTGCGTCACAGGCGGCGGCAGCCTCGACTGAAAGCAGAGTCCCCCCCCCCCCCCCCCTGCTCCGCTCGTCGCCACCCGGACACCTATAACTTCATTCCACCCGTGTAATTCTGTTGACTTCGCCCGAGCAGAACGGTTCTGCAGAAACAGCATTGATTGAGTTAACGAGTTTCTTTCTTTCACCAAATTTCAATTACCTCCTGCACAAAAGACTCCACTTTCTGGTTCAGCTGTTTATTTCAGTTGCTCCCCTCCTTCGGTTTGCCAAACGTTCGCCTCTGAGGTACTTTTATGGTTTCAAGATAATTTACGAGCGCGGCGAAAGACCCTAGTCGGCGGTCCAGTTCATTCACATGTGCAGAATCGATTCACTTGCGTACTTAACCCTCCAAATTATAGTGAGTAGGTTTACATCACTGCAACTGTTCTCAGGGTGAAAATGGCTCGGCGGTCGGAAAGATCGCAATATTGCGATGAACCATGGACCTTGCCGTAGGAGGGGAGGCTTGCGTGCCTCAGTGATACAGATAGCCGTACCGTAGGTGCAACCACAACGGAGGGGTATCTGTTGAGAAGTCAGACAAACGTGTGCTTCCTGAAGAGGGTCAGCAGCCTTTTCAGTAGTTGTAGGGGCGACGGTCTGCATGATTGACTGATCTGGCCTTCTAACACTAACCAAAATGGCCTTGCTGTTCTGGTACTGCGACCGGCTGCAAGCAAGGGGAAACTACAGCCGTAATTTTTCCCGAGGGCATGCAGCTTTACTGTATGATTAAATGATGATGGCGTCCTCTGGGGTAAAATATTCCGGAGGTAAAATAGTCCCCCATTCTGATCTCCGGGCGGGGACTACTCAAGAGGACGTCGTTATCAGGAGAAAGAAAACTGGGGTTCTACGGATAGGAGCGTGCAATGTCAGATCCCTTAATCTGTCAGGTAGGTTAGAAAATTTAAAAAGGGAAATGGATAGGTTAAAGTTAGATATAGTGGGAATTAGTAAAGTTCGGTGGCAGGAGGAACAAGACTTTTGGTCAGGTGAATACAGGGTTATAAATACAAAATCAAATAGGGGTAAGACAGGAGTAGGTTTAATAATCAATAAGAAAATAGGAGTACGGGTAAGCTACCACAAACAGCATAGTGAACGCGTTATTGTGGCCAAGATAGACACGAAGCCCATGCCTACTACAGTAGTACAAGTTTATATGCCAACTAGCTCTGTAGATGACGAAAAAATTGATGAAATGTATGATGAGATAAAAGAAATTATTCAGGTAGTGAAGGGAGACGAAAATTTAATAGTCATGGGTGACTGGAATTCGAGAGTAGGAAAAGGGAGAGAAGGAAATATAGTAGGTGAATATGGAGTGGGGCTAATAAATGAAAGAGGAAGCCGGCTGGTAGAATTTTGCGCAGAGCATAACTTAATCATAGCTAACACTTGGTTCAAGAATCATGAAAGAAGGTTGTATACATGGAAGAACCCTGGAGATACTAGAAGGTATCAGATAGATTATATAATGGTAAGACATAGATTTAGGAACCAGGTTTTAAATTGTAAGACATTTCCAGGGACAGATGTGGACTCTGACCACGATTTATTGGTTATTAAAACTGAAGAAACTGCAAAAAGGTGGGAATTTAAGGAGATGGGACCTGGATAAATTGAAAGAACCAGAGGTTGTACAGAGTTTCAGGGAAAGCATAAGGGAACAATTGACAGGAATGGGGGAAATAAATACAGTAGAGGAAGAATGGGTAGCTTTGAGGGATGAAGTAGTGAAGGCAGCAGAGGATCAAATAGGTAGAAAGACGAGGCCTAGTAGAAACCTTTGGGTAACAGAAGAAATATTGAATTTAATTGATGAAAGGAGAAAATATAAATATACAGTAAGTGAAGCAGGCAAAAAGGAATACAAACGTCTCAAAAATGATATCGACAGGAAGTGCAAAATGGCTAAGCAGGGATGGCTAGAGGACAAATGTAAGGATGTAGAGGCTTATCTCATGATGGGTAAGATAGATACTGCCTACAGGAAAATTAGAGAGACCATTGGAGAAAGGAGAGCCACTTGCATGAATATCAAGAACTTTGATGGAAACCCAGTTCTAAGCAAAGAAGGGAAAGCAGAAAGGTGGAAGGAGTATATAGAGGGTCTATACAAGGGCGATGTACTTGAGGACAATATTATGGAAATGGAAGAAAATGTAGATGAAAATGAAATGGGAGATATGATGCTGCGTGAAGAGTTTGACAGAGCACTGAAAGGCCTGAGTCGAAACAAGGCCCCCGGAGTAGACAACATTTCTTTAGAACTACTGACAGCCTTGGGAGAGCCAGTCCTGACAAAACTCTACCATCTGGTGAGCAAGATGTATGAGATAGGCGAAATTCCCTCAGACATTAAGAAGAATATAATAATTCCAATCCCAAAGAAAGTAGGTGTGGACAGATGGGAAAATTAGCGAACTATCAGTTTAATAAGTCACAGCTGCAAGATACTAACGCGAATTCTTTACAGACGAATGGAAAAACTGAGAGATGCCGACCTCGGGGAAGATCAATTTGGATTCCGTAGAAATGTTGGAACACTTGAGGCAATACTGACCCTACGACTTATCTTAGAAGAAAGATTATGGAAAGGCAAACCTACGTTTCTAACATTTGTAGACTTACAGAAAGCGTTTGACAATGTTGATTGGAATACTCTCTTTCAAATTCTGAAGGTGGCAGGAGTAAAATACAGGGAGCGAAAGGCTATTTACAATTTGTACAGAAAGCAGATTGCAGTAATATGAGTCGAGGGGTATGAAAGGGAAGCAGTGTTTGGGAAGGGAGTGAGACAGGATTGCAGCCTATCCCCGATGTTATTCAATCTGTATATTGAGCAAGAAATAAAGGAAACAAAAGAAAAGTTCGGAGTAGGTATTAAAATCCATGGAGAAGAAATAAAAACTTTGAGGCGCGCCGATGACATTGTAATTCTGTCAGAGACAGCGAAGGACTTGGAAGAGCAGTTGAACGGAATGGACAGTGTCTTGAAAGGAGGGTATAAGATGAACATCAACAAAAGCAAAACGAGGATAATGGAATGTAGTCGAATTAAGTCGGGTGATGCTGAGGGAATTAGATTAGGAAATGAGACACTTAAAGTAGTAAAGGAGTTTTGCTATTTGGGGAGCAAAATAACTGATGATGGTCGAAGTAGAGAGGATATAAAATGTAGACTGGCAATGGTAAGGAAAGAGTTTCTGAAGAAGAAAAATTTGTTAACATCGAGTGTAGATTTAAATGTCAGGAAGTCGTTTCTGAAAGTATTTGTATGGAGTGTAGCCATGTATGGAAGTGAAACGTGGACGATAAATAGTTTAGACAAGAAGAGAATAGAAGCTTTCGAAATGTGGTGCTACAGAAGAATGCTGAAGATTAGGTGGGTAGATCACATAAATAATGAGGAGGTATTGAATAGAATTGGGGAGATGAGGAGCTTGTGGCACAACTTGACTAGAAGAAGGGATCGGTTGGTAAGACATGTTCTGAGACATCACCAATTTAGTATTGGAGGGCAGCGTGGAGGGTAAAAATCGCAGAGGGAGACCAAGAGATGAATACACTAAGCAGATTCAGAAGGATGTAGGCTGCAGTAGGTACTGGGAGATGAAGAAGCTTGCACAGGATAGAGTAGCATGGAGAGCTGCATCAAACCAGTCTCAGGACTGAAGACCACAACAACAACAACAACAACTAATGATACCGATACATATACATAGTATGAATCCCGTCTAACAAGTGATGCATACATCCGGCGTCTTACCGATTGTGCTGATTTTTCACACTATTATAATACATACTTACACTCAAGAGACACTGCTCTAGTACGCTGTATTTCTCAACTGTTTTCGAAAAATCGAACTTCACGAGGCGTTGAGCAGCGACGTTAGCCCTACCGGCTAAAGCGGCGGCATGGAAGTCGTCTCATTCTGCATTCGAGTTTTATCGTTCCTTTCTGCCTTTTCAAAACAGTCGGATCACTGCAGCGAATCATGTTTCTTTGGAAAAGAAGAGTAATAACAAAGATAAGCATTGTGGTACACTCCGGGCGAGAAATAATAGGTATTGGTGATGAAATGCACATCTATTTCTCGATGAATACAAGTGAGTCTCGCAAATATAGTGTACATTATTCAGAGCAGGAACAGGCCGGTACGACTTCACTGGAGTAGGTTCATCGACAATGTACATCACATTAATGAGGAATCGTGATGAAATGAACGTTTTAGTTTTGCTTCCGTTTTGGCCAATCTGGGGCCATGTGCTAATTTCAGTCCCTTCTCGTGTTTTCTTCTCTTTCCGTGTTTCTAGTTTTTCACTATTTTTTCCCTTTCTTCAGACGATTTCGCACTTCATGTTTTATTGCTTCTACATTGGAATCCTTTCTTTTAGAAAATGTATCTTTTTGCTACTTCTTTTTTATGTTATATATTTCCAAATATATTTTAACCTATCAGACCCAGCTTCATGTTAATCTCATTCACCAAGGATATTCAGAGATATATGCTTTTACCCTATTACAATTAATCATGTATAAATGCCCAAAAAACTTCTTCCTTACTGCTTCAAATTCTCTGATATATTTCATAATTTCGTTTTAATTTCCAACTTCTTGCCTACTTACTGGATCTAAAAGTGTCTCGTACTCCTTGTCTTTAGTACTTCTAGTTAAGACAATTATTTGTCGATATCGTCATGCGCATGCCGGAAAAAAAAATTAGTACACCTAGAAAGACAACGTAGATTTTGATCCGCTGATGGCAGTATCCACCTAGGGGGTAGTAGATGTAGTAATATGGTTTCGACATCGTCTGCCAACAGATAGCGTAGTGGCGTAGCTATCAGAGCGCCATTTGTGTCTCCAGTAGCGAATGCTCACAGTCAAAAGGCTCAGTGTGGGGCCCTAGTGGCACGGAGACACACTCGTGCTTCCTACAGCCTACTGAGCGAGTTTGAAAGGGGTGGAATTGTGGCCTTCTGAGTGGTGGGATGGGCCTGTTTATTTGAATATTAAGGCGTAACATGAACCTGTTACAGACATAAACGACACTTTGCTTCGTCCACGGCAGAAATAAAGCCAATAGAAAGTAATAGCGGATACAATATAATCATCTTTATCCGATGAGGTACAAGAAACACATTAGGTAGGCTGCACAAGACTGCACATTGTGCTACGCACAGTAATTCCATTTTGTACGTTTGACATCCACGCGTATCTTCACACGATCACTTCAGAGATGACCAAAGCGACCGCCTTGTGTTTGCAAACAATTCGCCACTCACTGGATCATACTTTACTAGACCCTACGTAACATACCTGCATCGACCGTTGCCGAAGCGGCATGCACGCGAGCTATACATCCATGGATGGAGTATGTAACGGAACTGAAATGATGGTGGGCTGACAGTAATTTGGAGCCCGCGCGTCGGAAATGGGCGCGCTGGTGTGAGACTGCCAGGGAGTGCACCTTGATGCCATCTATTGGCGAAACTGCGAATTAGCGCTGCCTGTCAGACAATGCACTAAGCTCTCGGAGTCAAATGTATTCTTTTTCTTGGTAATTATAAGCTATTACTGTATGATTTAATGTTATAAAGCGCTAGTAGTAAATTATTATGACTGGTATGAACTCCAGGTTAATAAATACAAATATTCTTAAATACTAAATGATTTCGGTGAAAAGGTGGTAGGGGAACGCCCCCACTCTTGGTGATACGAGCGTAGCTAGAGGTAGCTGGAGACACAGGGACGGAACAATGGAATGGCCTGGGGAGTGTTGACGTGATCGGACGTGCGTAACTGGGCTCACGCAAAAGTGATTGTGCAACAGCGAAGAGGCGAATATCGTCGCCGTTTGTGGAGTCGAACGCGACGAATGGTTGTCGAAGCCGTCTCTATGCCACTGGGGCTGATTGTAAGAGTTCCTGCGCCCAGATTTTATGGCGGATGTGCAGTAGCTTATACAAGTGCTACAGCTCGTAGTTCCAGCCGCCATTGAGGGCATGAGGCGTGAAGAGCTGCGTTAGCCACATGCATCTCACCACCAGCACCGACACGTCTACCCAAGGCAAGACTGCTTGCAATTGTTAAGTCGAACTTTGTATACATGTAAAAGGAGAATACCAGTTTTCTTTTGTGCAAGTGCAGAAGACAGAATATAGCAATGAGTAAAATTACGACGCATGTTGTTCATTGTAAAGTGTAGTAACCTGAAACATAGTGTAGTGAAATCAGACTGAGGCCACCACCGCCTCTTTCATTTACAATTCTTTTGGGTGTAGAATACTCTAGCGTATAAGAATGTTGAAAAGAGCAATGGTCACACCAGAATGAGTCGCCTATTTATAGTTACTTAAATTTTTCTGAGTAACCTTTCAAGTAAAGTCACTTAACTAATTCTATATCAGTTGTCCAAAGAGTAATATCCAAAATCATTAAATAAGTTGAAGGATAGAATTTTGTTAACCAAAGTTGCATAAGTTGTCTTGGTGGTAATTACCAAGCCAACTCACAGAAATTGAGAGAGTATTTGCTTTGTAGAATCACCTAGAATGATCAGAAATAGTAATATTCAGAATTAAGTTTAAATTCAACTCAAGCCGTTTCACTTTGAAACGAGCCAAAAAACTGATTTATTCTTTTGCTCCTTCAGAGCTGGCGACCGTAGTTATAAGTATTTTCAGGAGGATTCGACGGTAAGTCTGCTGCTCTCGTCGTGCTGATAGGATTACCCACTGCTGCTAGCAGTGGTGATTGGATACATAAGCTCACTACCAAGTTAAGTGGGTCAGGTAGGCAGTGTTACCGTGTGAACTGTAGGGCACTGTAGGCCGTGGATCGAACCCGTTCAATCATCACAGCTCTTTGGGAAATAGTCCGGTTAGGAGTGTACTAATCATTAGGTAAATACGGGCGAGTAACGGTCAAAAATGTATACGCAAGTGAATTTAGCACGGTCCATGTAGCACCTAGTTAATGTGGTGCAATGGCGAGGGTAGGAGTGGAGTAAAAGTGAGCTGAGCTTGTGGCAGCTGTGCTGTCTTCAAAGATTAATAACGTGAATTCACTACTACCTCTTACCATTAGGGCTGAGCTATTTACGGTTAAAATACGTAGCAGTAAGCGCAAAGGCGTGACAGCTACAAGTCCGTATTGGCTTTATACATACGGAAGTAGGAAGCGGGTCATTCCGTCAGTGGAGGGGTTAAAACAACCGAGTCAGTTGAGAACATACCCCATTTACTGATGGAAAGATTCGGCGGTTCGGTCGCAAGTACTATAAACTTGTTCCTTCGAGTGTCCCCACAAAGAAAAATTTAGTTGATTACAGACCAGGGAACACGGAGGCCAGAACAGTGGACCTCCATAATCAATCCATTTCCCTGGAAACACTTCATTTATATAGTTACGCATTTATATAGTTATGCAAAGTCATGCCGAAAACATATCTGATGCCGAACGCCAAGTCGAACGTTTTCTCATGGGTCAGGCAAAACTATTGCAAAGAAACGTACGATACAGGACACATTCAGCTTGTCCGGCAACAGCTAACGGCTTAAACGCTATGCTCCCGTGGTTCCAACCCACAGGCTTATGCCAAAGCGTGCCCGAAAGCCATGTTCACGGGTGACATTTGGGTTGTGTTCTGCCCAATAATGGCTGTTGTGGAGGTTGAAAATACCTTTACGAGTGAGGATAGATTCATCTCCCACTGTGTGTAAAAGCCATACACAAAACTGTACTCGTCGAATGCAGTCTTCTGGGCGCGTGTATTGTGTTAACGTGCAATGGCATAGATGCAGTTCTTCGTCGTGCGTCACTTGAACAACCATCTTTGAGGTACATGGAACAGCCTTGAAATATGACGAGTATTTTGTCGAAATAATTAGTGAACGGTTTCAAGAGTCGCTTCTTCTGTTTGTGATATACGTCTAGTCCTTGGACGACCACTGTCTATTACTTGTGGACGAAAATACCAGCTTTCCGAAGGCGTTGCTCTAGGCGACGAGAAACATTCTTATCAGGATGGCGCCTCTTAGGGTACCGTGCAACATACGTACGACCAAAATCAACAGCTTTGTTATCGAATGCTCCAAGAACCGAAAGCATATTTACGTATTCATCGTTTGTGTACTCACCCGGAAGCCGTTCTACATGAACGATACAGAATCAGTTATAAAATTACAATGAAATCCAGACCATTAGCTGCTTACAGGCATTGATAAATATCGACGGGGACAGTTGTAAATGTGTGCCCCAACCTCGACTCGAACCCGGGACGTCCTGCTTACATGGCAGACGCTCTATCCGACTGAGCCATCTAGGTCACAGAGGATAGTGCGACTGCAGGAAATTATCTCTGGCACATTCCCCGTCAGACACGTATTTTCAACTTACCGTCCACACACTACATTTGTAGTGCCCCTGCCCACTATACTCATTACTCGCGGCAGTCAGTCTACCGTTTCCCGTATGCTGTAGTGTGCGGACAGTAAGTTGAAAATGTGGGTCTCACGAGGAGCGTGCCAGAGAGGTCCCTGCAGTCGCACTGTCCTCTGTGCCCTCGATGGCTCAGTCGGATAAGCAGGAGATCCCGGGTTCGAGTCTCGGTTGGGGCACACATTTTGAGCTGTCCCCATTGATATTTATCAACGCCTGTAAGCAGCTAATGTCCGGCCCCGGTAACTGAATGGTCAGCGTGATGGATTGTCACTCCTCTGGGCCCGGGTTCGATTCCCGGCTGGGTCGGGGAATTTTCTCCGTCCAGGGACTGGGTGTTGTGCTGTCCTCCTCATCATCAGCATCCTTTCATCCTCATCGACTGCAGGTCGCCGAAATGGCGTCAAATTGAAAGGCCGGCACCCGACGAACGGTCTGCCCGACGGGGAACCCTAGCCATACGATAAAATAAATAAAGCAGCTAATGGTCTGGATTGCATTGTAATTTCATTCTTCGAGAGCTGCAAGATCAGCAATGGTATCTGTTCTTTTGACATGTCCGAAAGAACAGATACCATCTTCATATAGAATCAGTTACGGTTGTGCACCGCGCGGTTAGTATATACACGCAGGCTAATTAATGGATCCCACTGTCATTCCACCCAGTGAGCTACGGCGGTTGCTGTGGGAGTGCAGGGTGATACACGTTTCTCTGTACATTGCGATGCGCTGCACAATGAGACAGTTTTGCCAGCTCCTCGTTTTCATACATGTGTTTTCATAATGCGCCCGATCCGGTTTCACTAGATAAACTTTTGTCTTGAAGCTTGGTGAGGAATTGCATGCCGCCTCCAGGTGCGGCAGTTTTTCTTCACCCTGTAAATGTAATTCATAAAGGGGAAACTTAGTTATCAAGAATCTCGGAAAGTTCTTGAGTGATTTATTTCAAATTGGGCACACTTTCCCAAGAGACTATATATTTTTAAAACACAGGGTGAAGGAAAATTTGCTCACTCGGACTTTGTAGCGCGATTTCTCAGATACTAGCAGTACAAAAGTGTCTCTCAGAAAATTTCGTCCTGCGCATATTTCGGGCAGTAAATGGACATTAAAGGTTGGCAATCTGGCAACACTGTAATCGCGTGCACGCTAACTACCTGTGTTGGTACGTAGTAGCATCGCTGTGCAGATGGTGCAGTGGATAGTGTTTTGGGTTAGCAAGCAGGACTTCGAGGGTTATTTCTTTTTGTTTGCTAAAAGTAGTCTATGTGGTACGGTATCTGGCGTCTTAATCGTCATACAGCGATTGCAGTGGGTCTTCCAGAAAACAATTTCAGTTACGTACTACGAACACAGAAATGGGAATACACTCGTTTTCATTGATCATCTTTTAAAGAAACCTTTTTCAGGTCATGGACGCGAATAGTTTCTCACTACTTCATCTACTAGATTCCAAAATTTTCTCGTGTGCATCTTCTCCCAGTGGTGTCACCAACTAATACCAAATATTATTCTTGCCACGTTCAGATCCATTGCATTTCGTTTGGGCCTTACGTTACCAGTAGGGCTAGCAACGTCTTAGCAAATAATTTCGATGGGATCGTTGTGGGAGCGTACATAGAAAACAGGTCTGGAATCTAGTAGATGCAGTAGCACGACACAATGCGCGTCCACGACGTGCGAAAGGTTTCTTTAAAAGCTGATCAATGAAAACGATTGTACTTTCATTCCTGTGTACGTTGTACGTAACTGCAAATGTTTTGGTAGAAGACCCACTGTAATCGTTGTTTGACGATTAAGACGTTAGATACCGTGCCACGCAGACTATTTGTAGCACATAAAAACAAATAACCATCGACCCAAACTCGAACCCTCGACCTCCTGCGTGCTAACGCAAACTGTGCACGTGATTACAGTGTTGCCAGATTACCAATATTTAACGTACATTTACTGCCTGAAATATGCGCAGGACGAAATTCAGTGAGAGACATTTTTGTATTGCTAGTATGTGAGGAACTGCTTCCTATATATAATGTATAGCTATAAAAATAAAATGTATTATAGTGAAACGTTGTTGGGAAACAGGAAAGTTGTGTTGATGGCTTACCGGCTTATGAGTAATCAGTTGCTGCAAGTGAAACCAGCACCATGGTCCGGAAGCCAGGGGTGTTACCGCGGTGGAAGCGATAGATGGGAGAGCGTCGTGCCACGTTGGGCTGTATTGACGAAGCGGCGTAAGTGTCCTTAACTGGGGGCTTGGCCTAAAACTGTCGTCAGTCGCTGCACGGAGTCGAACGACTGAATTCTGGCCAGAGACGTAAGCGAGGTCCTCGATAATCCGATGTGCTGTTGTTCTGTCAGCTGGAGGTCGCTACGGTCTGCGTGGGGCGTGGCCACTCTGGGGACGCAACAGCCTTGGAGAGCGGTTGGCGTCCCTTCCCGGCAGGACGGACCGCGATTCGAGTGGAGGCGGAGAAAACGGCATGCATGTCAAGAGGAGCACTACCCGGAGTCCTTCTGCATCTGACTGTTTCTCGCTAGTGCTTTCATGGTTGATACAATGCACTGTGGGGTAAACGAGTGGTGCAGTGGTTGTGTTTGCTAGCCAGAATTCCTGAATGCGACTCCGAGGTTGTCGTGTGACAATTTGCTGTGGTTTGGCGGAACACAGGAATGCGCTGTGAACGAGAGCAGCTGTACTACATGCTGTGAGCGTGATTAATCGCAGTAACCCTAAAGTGTTCGGTTTGAACTACGCCGTGACCGTAAGGCTGAGAATTTACGTCGTTGCTCGTTTGACGTGTAGAGCGTTGCGCGCAACTTGTTGTAACAGCTGTCTGCTGATGAAGGTAGTAAGACAGCAATGCGTAGTTGTATGTTATGATCGTAGTTAGATCGAAGATTTGTTCCTCGATCTCATATTTTACTGCTAAAGATGTTTATGATATAATTATTGGTTAAGACCGAGGGCTAAACATTGTAAGGTGTTAATGTGGTGCCCGGTTGCCCGTGTTTTGGAGAAAGATTGGATTTTATTTATTTAATTTAATGTAGGACATGTACTGATTGTGTGGAGTTCTGTTTAAGGATCTTTAAGGCCTACAAAAATATTTTGTTTTATTGAAAATAAATACTGTTCTGTTGTCACAAGTGCTTTGATTTTAAATAAAATAATCTTTAAACTGAGTCCCAGGTCTACACAACTGCCAACCCGAACCCCACTCCATCTAAACCCTACGCTGGACTGCCTTGGCTGGTAATGCCTGCTAAGAGACACTTGCTACTGTGAAAGTTGCATCGGCGGAGACTAGTATTTTTCTCAACGAAGAATCTGTGTTTAGTAATGAATGAGGAGGATGTCTAGAATGGCCAAAACACGAAGGCTGTGGAGATGTATGGCGCGGCATGGTGTTGTTAAATAGGTTAGTAATTCTGAAGCAACACGATGTGTTTTCGGTAGCTTCACTACAACGATTAAGTTGAGACTATACAATTTATCTCCTGTTTATTCATTTACAGTTTCTTGCAAGGCCACAACACGAATGTTGACAGTCAGAGTTTGGTAATTAGTTCTGATAATAGGCCTCCATTAGCACCCCATCACACAGCGATCGCCCGAAGGCCTTGTTCGGTCGCTTGATTACCTTCGGAGCCATCCAAACATTGACGCAGGGTGGGCGGACTAGGCAAAGCGGCCAACACCGCGAGCGCCGACAGCCAGGAAAACACGGACCGGCCATCGCAAAGGGCACGGCAGCCACATTAAAATTCCAGCCGCGCTCCAGGCGGTAATCCCGAACACTGATCCTCTCATTATGCACAGACACATGAGACCACGTGCGGGGCACCCGGTCATGAATAATTCAAATTGAGTGTAACTGTTGCTCACTGTCGACGTAGCACATTGGAAGACGTGTGAAACAAAAGAATTAAGCGCTGAATATAAAAGCAAAACCATTTTATGTATAATAGTAGTAATAGTTGTTGTTTATTTGTAGTTGTAGTGTCTTCAGACCAATGACTGGTCTGTTCCAGACGTCCACACTAGCGTATCCTATGTGTCTTCACGTCTGCATAGCTACTGAAACATACATCCATTTGCGACTGATCCCTTGATGCCTTATTTGTAGACCACGGATTTTTAGGTCGTAAAAAGTGTGTTTTAGGCACCTAAAATAGACTCCTTCAGTAGTTCATTTAGGCTATATAAAACCTAAAATAGGCTCTAATAAAATGATGCAGAGAAAATAAAAATTAATTAAAATACACAGTGTTGACAGTATGAACATCTTATTAGTCATTAAAACAAGGAGAATGAATATTTACACAGTTACAGAGCACAGCAATCTACAACATTAATGTTGAACATAACTCCAAATATTTTTTAGTTCCTGCAAGATAAAGATCTCCGTAAAAAAGATGTGGCAATCGTTTAATTAATACATTCGTAGTTTCACATATTATGACCATAATTGGCTTCACAATAAATAACCAAACTCTTTTCTAGGTTTTCTAGTGAAAAACTGTGGCGCTTGTCAGTCGGAATCAATTTATACGCTGAAAAAGATACACATCAACAGATGTGACGGGGGCGTACTTCATTTTCGGCACATGTTGGACAGGAATGCCGCAGTCGGGAGTGCTGGATTTTCCACTAGGTATGTCGGCAGCTGCACACAACTCCTTCAGGCCAGTGTTCTTCTGCAAAACCGTTTGCATTTTTGCCCGTACTTTTTCCCTTACTTCACCTGGCTCTTCATTAATTTTCATTTTGACTTCTTCAAGCAAAGAAATATTGTCGTAGACAGGACTCCCTGAGCCTTCTAATTGTGAAATTATTCTTGCCATAAATGTGTAGTGAGCCCTAATGTAAGATAAGTCCCGTTTTAAAGAAGAATCTTTGAGTAACTCCATTGCTGGTGTTACGGATGCAACATCCTCCGGTATATTTTCAACGACCTTCTGGACAGCTGAGAGATGCGTACTATAGTATTCTGCTGCTATCAGCCACGTGCCCCACCGGGTGACAATAGGCTCTGGCGGCAATGGGACATCTGGAAGCTGTTCTTTGAACGCCTGTATCCTTGATGGTGCCTTAACAAAAATTTTCTTCACCTAGATATTACTTTATTTACTTTAGGATATTGTAGCCTTACTTGCTCTGCTATGCGGTTGATCCCATGCACTACACAAGTTACCTGCAGCATCAATGGGTAGACTACTTTTAATAGTTGAAATGCTGCTATCATATATGCAGCAGCATCAGTGACGGCCAGAAGCACCTTATTCTCAGCCACTCCGTTTGGGTATAGCACCTTAAGTTCATTGGTCACAAACTTTGCTATTGTTTGTTGGTTAGTTTTTGCCAGCTGTTTTGAGTAAATCAAATGAGCCCTGGATGGAGCATCTGGATCTAGCTTGCCAGTAATCAGATTTGCAATGTAACGGCCAAGACAGTAGTTTCATCCACAGAAATCCATATACAAGATTCTCCAACATCTTCTCGGATTCTGTGCAATGCAGCATTGCAAACTGAATCCACATAATTCTTACGTAAAGTTGACTCTGCAGGAATAGTCTGATGGCAGTACTTCTCAAGAAAACCTCTGAAAATAGGGTTATCTAGTTTCCGAAAGGGGATGTTTGCTGCCGCAAGTGCATGGCACAAATCACTGCAGAACTTGTTTTTTTCGGAGGATTCACCAGATTTATTGGTTAAAAGAGTTTGCTTCAATTTTGACTTTCGTTCAACATTAGCTTTATGTGCGATTCCATCTGCATGCTGAGTTAAGTGAGATTTCTTAACACTCGAAACCTAATAAGAGA